>NC_049205.1:58746882-58769382 GCF_013347855.1 Anguilla anguilla
CTCTTTTTTTTTTTCCTTCTGCCTCCTACGTTAAAAAAATAAATAAATAAATAAATAAATATATTTACGCGAAGAAGTGCGTCTGAAGCAGTCTCTGCGGACGCGGGCGATGTGTCTGACTCCTCCCTGCCGGGCTGCGTGTTCCTGCTCACTTCCTGCTCGTCCTGAACGCTGCGCGGCTCCGAAGCTGTGTTTGCGGAGCCGACGTGTTTCATACTAATTAACGAGCGGGGGGGGGGGGGGGGGGGAGGGTGCTGGGGGACTCGTAATTGGGGGGAGAAAAAGCGCGGAACTCTGGATTCATGACCCTCAAAATGCTGATTACGGCGTGCGGATCTGGCCTCTTCCACACCAGGCCCCTCGGGCTCCTGCTGTGGGGCTCTGCAAAGAACATACATATCTGTGTGTGTGTGTGCGTGTGTGTGTGTGTGTGTGTGTGCGTGAGAGTGTGTGTGTGTGTGTATGTGTGTGTGTTTGTGTGTGAGTATGTGTGGATGGGTGTGTGTGTGGGGGGGAGTGTGTGTGAGTGTGTTAGTGTGTGTGTGTGTGTGTGAGAGAGTGTGTGTGTGTTAGTGTGCAAGTGTGTGAGAGTGTATGTGTGTGTGTGTGTGTGTGTTAGTGTGCAAGTGTGTGAGAGTGTTAGTGTGTGTGCGTGTGCATGTGAGAGTATGAGTGGGGTGGGTGGGTGGGTGGGTGTGTGTGTGAGAGTGTGAGTGGGTGTGTGTATGTGTATGTGTGTGTGTGCTTGTGTGTGAGTATGTGTGGATGGGTCTGTGTGTGTGTGTGAGTTTGTTAGTGTGTGTGTGTGTGTGTGTGTGTGAGAGAGAGTGTATGTGTGTGTATGTGTGTGTGTGAGAGAGTGTGTGTGTGTTAGTGTGCAAGTGTGTGAGAGTGTTAGTGTGTGTGTGTGTGTGAGTGTATGCTCGCACCCTGTGTGTATACACAGATGTGTGAATTCCAGTTTGGATGAGGAAGCAGACAGCACAGACAATTTGCTGCTGTAAAGTGCCTGTCTGTCTGTGTGAGTCAGTGAGATGGGATAAAATTAAAGAAACCACAGGAATTTATACTGAGATTAGACTGCAGTACAGCCATCATTAGTCATGTATTTGGAAAGAGAGTGAGAGAGAGAGAGAGAGAGAGAGAGAGAGGGAGTGTGTGTGTTTGTGTGTGCGTGTGTATGTGTGCATTTGTCTGTGTCTGTGTCTGTGTGTGTGTGTGTGTGTATTGTGTGCGGTTAGCAGTCCTTGCATCCACTGTCCCATCCTCTGTCCGCTAAGTCCTCTGAGACGGAGTTTCTTTTGTATTTAATTGAACTAATGCACCTCCGTTTGCATTTCTATTTAGTCTTCTGCAGTGTGCAACTCTGTTCAATTCACTTTGTTGCCATTTAGAAGTTACTTTGCATTTTCCCCAAAGGTCAGACCTTTTTTGCAAAGTCAACTGAGTTTTAATTTTCGTGCGCTCGGTCCCTTTCCGTGGGGCGCATTGAATAAAATTGGGAATCGGGCGCTCTTAAGCTGCAGTAATCCGTGCTAATGTAAATGCAGTTAATGAGGTGAAGGCACTGAATTCGGGGAACAGGCCTTAAGAGAACGTCTAGGGAGGAACAGCCGCAGTGTTGGTTTGAATCCCCCTAGCGTGGTAGCGCAGTGGTGCAGTGTTACGTCCCCAGCCACTGCTTGCCTGGGTAGTGCAGGTGGAGGTGATACCTAATTGCTTAATTGCTTGATTGCCTCCACCTGCCTGCGGCCCAATATAAGCCCTGCAGTATGAGGCTGGGGAGATCTTCTTCTTTGGGTCTACTTATGTGTGTGGTTTGCGTTTTGCGTGAAGATCGTTTTGGTGTTGTGGGTTTTTGTTTGTTTTAGTTTATGTGTTAGTTTGTAATTTTTAATTATGTCTGTATAATAATGTCTGGGTTTTGTTTTTAGATCAGTTTCTGTCTGTTTTTGGCGCATTTGCACTTTGTTTGTTGCGGCCCTTCGAGCCGGCCGCAACATGCAGTGAATAGCACCGTTTGCCTCTCAAGTAGACGGTACGGGGTTCGAATCCCGTGGAGCGTGGAGTTCACATAAGTTTCTGCCTCATACTCTGATTTCCTCCAGGTGTGTCCTCCCACTCACCAGAGTCCCGCAGTGGGATGTAATTGGAGACGTATGTAGGTGTGAGCGTACGCGCGGGACCCTGTGATGGACTTGGCAACCTTGTCCAGGGTGTAATTCCTGCCTCTCGAACCCACTGCATGCTGGGATAGGCGGCTCCAGGGACCCTGACCAGGAACGAACGGCTCAGGATAACAGATGAACGGATGGAACCTGCGTGTTTCTGCATGCTGAGACAACCCTCACAGAATGGAATACATGCTGAAATAAACAGATTGCCAGTATTATATACTGCAGTATTTCTTAAGCCGTAGCGGGATTTAACCCTTTCTGTGTGCGATTGCGCAGCCGTAAGGATCAGTGGTTTGGGACAGGCAGCTCGGGCCAGCGATGTAAAAAAATAATGCCGACTTTTGCTCCTGCTAATTACCCTCGCGTAATTTGTCCCATTAGCAATTAGCAATTAGTACACGGGGCGCAGACGCAGGGATCAGCTTTAATCTGTCTAACCGCTCTGTCAGTAAAATGCCAAACGGAGCGAAGGACGGCTCTGCTCGGAAAAAAGCGAGGAGAGACCGGTGCAAACCCTGGCAGCACGCTCGCAGTCCGTCTGGGATCTACGCTTGTCTAAAGGGGGTGGGTTTGCACTCTGTTTTTTGGGAACGATGTCCCACAACGCATCATGGGCAGAACGTCCCGGAGACGGCGCTCCGGGTGCGTCTCTGAGGAGAAGGTTCCGGAACTTCAGTCCCAAACGCTCAGGCGTAGCGCTTCTGCGCGGGAAGCTTATTCCCAGATCTTTTTTTTTTTTGTCTCGAGTGCTCCTGTCCGCTTAGAATGGATTAGTCCTGCTCTGGTGTCGTTCCCCCCCCCCCCCTTCCCCCTCCTCCTTTCCCTTCAGCCCCCCCCCACACCCCCCACCCCCCACCCCCACCCCCCCCAAGCTAAGCCGTGCCGTTTGATGGGATTTAGCGCGGCTGCTGTGTGCAGTCGCCGGGCTCAGTTTGCCAGGTGTCGCGAGCCTGGTCCGCACGCGGTCTGCGCGGTCCGCTCGGTGCCCGGGCAGGGACCGGCGTCACGGCTAAGTAATTGGTGCCCTGGTGCCCTGGATGCCTGCCACCCCGCCGGCCACCCCGCCTGCCGCCCCGCCGGCCACCCCGCCTGCCGCCCCGCCGGCCCCTGAGCACCGCTGAGCACCGCTGCCCGCCCGTAATCACGGCTCTTGAGGAAATTCCTGTGCCCCGAGCCGCTCGCCTGCTTTTTACAGCCGCTCCGGAGGAGGAGGAGGAGGAGGAGGAGGAGGAGGAGGAGGAGGATTACCAGCAGGGCTCTGCATGGGCTTCACACTGTGGGGAAACGATGCTGGAGCCGTTGCGTGCACACAGACACACACACACACACACACCTACACACACGCATGCACACACACATGCACACACAGACACACACACACCTACACACACGCATGCACACAGACACACACACACCTACACACACGCATGCACACAGACACACACACACACACGCATGCACACAGACACACACACACACACCTACACACACGCATGCACACAGACACACACACACACACATACAGACACACACACACACATACACACATACCCACACACATACAGACACACACACACACACACACATGCACACTCACACACACACACACACACATACGCACACAGACAAACGCACACACACACACGCAGACACATACCCACACACACACAGAAACACACATACATGCACACACACAGATGCACACGTGCACACACACACACACACACACACATGCACACTTACACACACAGACACTCACACACACACACACACACACACATACGCACACAGACAAACGCACACACACACACGCAGACACATACCCACACACACACAGAAACACACATGCATGCACACACACAGATGCACACGCGCACACACACACACACACACACACACACACACACATCAGGGACTGGTGGGCTACCCACATGCTTGCACGTGTGCAAACAGACACATGCACACGTGCAAATACGTTGATCAGAGACTGACTGTGGTGTTATGGAAAGCCCCCAGATCTTATCTCAAGTCACTGACCAACAGGGGGCAGCATAACTGTTGTTTTCTTGGGGATGGGGTGGAGGGGGCAGAGGGTGTTTACTGGGAGATTCACTGTGATGTATGCCTGCGTATTCAAGTGTAGCAATACATCCTCCACCTGTTTGAGAGAGAGGTGCCAGTTGGAAGGTATCGCGATGAAGGCTGAATTTTTCATTGGTACTTCAAGGGGATTGTAAGACTGAAAAAATCTGGCATGTGCAGGAAATAAATTGAAATCTCTCCATTTTAATTCATTCCCAGATTGGAAACTTGCTGAACAAACAACGCCGTGATGATACGTTTTCTCCCTGGACATTTTCGGTCATGACGGTTTTTATACCTTCACCATTCACTCAGAGCATTTCGTGCTCCCTTGAGATCTGACCAATCGGAACAGTCTCGGACCTTCGCCGTTCGCTCGTCGGGTTTACTTTCGACCACGAAAATCCTACCAATCAAAACGAGTACGTGACCTTCGCCGTCGTGTCTGTGTGACAGCGCGTCAGACAGCGGGCAGCGCCCGTCACTGGAGGATGATTTCCCCTATCATTACCCCATCCGGTCACGCGAAACTGTCTCGGTACAATCAAGTCTTAATAACAGCCCCCCCCCATATCTCTCTTCCATCTGCTCTGGAAACAGGTGTGAATACCAGCCGGGCGCTTTCAAAAGGAAGTTCATTATTATTCTACTGACTGATGTGTTTCTCTCATTATCTGCCATTTCTGTGATTATGGCATTCCGTAACAAGCTAATTAGCCAGTACATTGTGAAATCACGACGGCAATTATAAATTTCTGAAGCTGAAAGACACGTAACTTTTCCGGAGAGACTTTCTCCTGCCTCCACGAAGTGCGGAAAACCGTTGGTAGAGGGCTTCATTTAGACGTCCCTTGGCTCACCAGCTTTTGCGTTTTACCCGCGAACGTGTTGTAAGTCCAATTTCTATGCCTGCGAGGTGAAAATGAAAGTTGACTAGTTTAAAATGTGAGACCCATCATTTCTGTTGTCTCCTATTGCGCACCCTTAACAAAACAACTGATTGATTGTGAAATTACTTTTCCAAGGCATGGATTGCTCACGGCAACCTCTCCTCAAAACTGATTAAAGTTTATGTGCTGTTTCTCGACGCAAGGTTGAGCATCCGAAAGAGGTGTCAACCCTTCGGAGTCTCTCTCTCTCTCTCTCTCTCTCTCTTCAGTTTGACTTCAAAGCCACAACGCTAATCCTGTTTTTCCGGAATCTGTTGGTATGCATTTAAAATTCTGTTAATAATCATATTTATAAGCTTCCATACTCCCTGTTATTAGTATTGTGTTCTGAAAGACACACAGGGGGAGTCCTACCCTAACTGAGATGCTCAGGGTGATTTTAATTGTGCTCACCTCCAAACCTTTTCATTTTTTATTTTTAATATCAAAATATTTTACACAAACACGCACGCGCACACACACACACACACACACACACACACACAATCTCCCTGCTGACCCACTATAGGTGAAACTGATAGGAACTTTAAGAATAATGATGTGCAGTAACTAGAAATTTGCTAAATTCACCAGTCCTTGCCAGATTATGGTAATTCAAACATTTTCTTCAGTTCTTGCTTTTGACCTAGAAGGAAAGGAGGAGGAGAAAGGCTGTCAGTTTTGCTTTGTTAAGTTTCAACTGCTTTCAGTACAAAAATGAATAAACACATTTCGATGGTGGAAGTTTCTAGTCTGTTTAACAAATGGACGTTTTCCAATCAAATTAAGAGCTGGATGACGGCTTCAGAAATGAGAGTGCGTTGGTCTGATTTGGGAAGTAGTCGTCGCCATTGTAGAAATAAACCCTCTTAGCTGGAGATTTGTAACTAACGTTAGACCATCTGCCTTTTCTCACTAATGATCTCTGTCTATTAGACCAGCCACCTGTTTATCAGTCCACTTGCCTATCTCATCTCTGATTGCGTCTCACCACATGCCTACAGCACATTAACCGTAATAGCTTTCTTCCTGTTTTTTTTTTTTTTTTTTTTTGCAATACCCCAATATTACATCGACAATTAAAACTAAACATTTTGATGGTACGCCGTTGTTTTTTTCTGGCTATCCGGTTCTGGCGCTCTGCTCCGGGCTTCTTCACATCCACCGCGCAATGTCAGTTCTTGCCTTTTCCGCGTAGCAGGATCGGCTAAGATGAGAACATTCGCCAGGCCCGTGTGATGCTCCCTCCTCGTGCGTACCCGCGGCTAAGCCTCGACACGATGAAAAGGCGGGCAGATGTTCGGGCGCTCGTTCCCCGGGGGAAGTGTCCGGGGGTGGTTCGGATAATTCGCCGCCAGTGAAATCGGCAGTGGAAAGGGAGGATTCCAGAAAGGATTTCTTGATGAGTGCAGCAAGTCCTTTGATTTCCTGGAGGAAAAAGGAAATGCGCGTGCCCCTGATAAAGCTGAGCGTGTCTACTGTCTTAGCAATCGCGTTCAAATCACTGCTCCCGACCCGCTCACTTGCCCTCGTGACATAGACAGGAAATTTTTTTTGTGTAAGTGTAATTATTCAAATACATTAATTGTTATTCAAGTATTTAAGATATTAGATTGACTTGAGATGAGTACACTAGAGAGCTACAGAGACACGCCTCTCGCCCGATGCGCGCGTCTCCACCAGGTCTCCACTTTACATTCCGACACTTTCGAGCAGAACTTCACACCGCCCGACTGAGGGTTTATCGTTTGGCGCCTCACGCCAGAAAAGGCGTGTGAGCTGGCGACACTGATTTATTCTTTATTCTTTTATTAACGCCCGTTCAGGCTCTTGTCTCTCGCTCTGACGCCACCCAAAGTCAGACACCTTGCGCCCAGTTAAAAGATGCCGACTTAAACGCAAAGCCGCTCCCCGATCAAACGCATTATCATCTCATTACATTACATTACATTACAGGCATTTAGCAGACGTTCTTATCCAGAGCGACGTACAACAAGTGCATAGGTTTCATGATGTAGAGGCGCAAAAGAAACACTAGAGTGAAGTAAGGATCGTAGTGCCAGAAGTGACCACATCGATCAGGACTCCAACCCTGTAGAGTAAGCTTGTTCAGCAAGCAAGAATCCTACCAAGTACAAACTAGCACTGGAATCACACCTAATCATACAAAAACAATCCTGCCAGATACACTAACATAATCAAATTATCCTAGCTAGGTACAGTGAGCTGAACTATAGGCTAGGGAGGGGTGGGGAGAGGTGCAGCCTGAAGAGATGAGTCTTCAGTCTGCGTTTGAAAGTGGTGAGATTCTCTGCTGTTCTGACCTCGCGGGATTGGTGAAAAAGTGAAGTGAATGCAAAGTGAAATCGGTCCATAAACATTATGACTGACAACCTATCTTGGACAGCACCCATCACCTACTCCACTCCCCCATCCCCCGAACTACTGAATGTTACTTCATTAAGGGGCCATAATTTAACGGCTGGAGTTGAACAAATAATTACTTAAGGTGTTTATTATGTAATCGGTTATGATGGACGTGGAGAGACTTTTCATTAACATTTTTATGCTAGGCGACATGAGGCAGGTCACGCGCTTTTAGTCCATTTTAAGGCAGCGCTGTCTGGGAGCCGTTTCAGATTTCAAACGGCATGCGGCATTTACGGTGCAGTTGGAATGAACTTGGCAGCAGCCGCAGCGAGAAAAAAAAGTAAGATATCCAGAACTACCCTTACAGATGCTGAGTGCATGATCATTTACAGTTACGCCGAATTTAGGCTGCGGCTTGGTTGCATGCATCCATTTGAAAGGAGTAGCTTAATGAATTTAAATGTTGTATAGGTTTTATTTGTACTGAGATGCTCGACGCAGAACTCAGATGGAAAATGCTAATGTAAAATAACTTGCAGAGCGGTGCCATCAAAAGGCCACTGCAGCGTAAACTGCGTAGGTTGGCTGGCAACAGGCCAGTTCTGGTCTGGAATTGGAATAGGCCCCTCCAGGCCCGGGAGATGTTTGCTTGTAGTGCAAAACATTAGCTCCCGAGAAC
Source organism: Anguilla anguilla (assembly GCF_013347855.1). Taxonomy (NCBI): domain Eukaryota; kingdom Metazoa; phylum Chordata; class Actinopteri; order Anguilliformes; family Anguillidae; genus Anguilla; species Anguilla anguilla. Next base: position 58,755,120 of record NC_049205.1, read on the forward strand.
CGTGGCCTGCTAGTGTAGTTTTTTTCCGAAAAACAGGAATTGTTGGCATCACCGAAGGCTGCAAAATAAACTTTGTTGTCTACAACACTGGTCACCAACAGTAGATTTTGGGTCAAGTTTATGGGTCATACTACTACTACTACTACTAACAACAACAAAACAACAATAATAATAATAATAACAATAATAATAATCATCACCGTCATCATCATCATTTTTGGTCTGAGAATTTGTTTTTACAATCTTCCCATCTCCCCAATCCCTTGCAAAGCTTTATTTATTTTGTACCATGTGTACATAAGAGATAGCATTCAGAGGTAGCATTCAGCCCAAGGAAAGTGTTTAGTTGGCCACGATGTAGCATGCCATAATAATAATAATAATAATAATTATGATAATAATAATAATAATAAGAAGAAGAATCATATCAATCCAGTCATAATCATAATCATAATTATCATAGTAATTTTTTTCAATCACACACATTTCTGATTTTCCCCACTGGCCTGCCCCGGTTTCCAGCGGCGACCAGAGGAGCTGAGAGATAAAACAATTTGCTCTCGCTGCGGTTAATCAGAAAAGAAAGCTCGGCAGAAGGAGACACGGAAGAGGGAAGGAAAAAAAAGAAAGAAAGAAAAGAAAGAAAGAGGAAAAAAAAGAAAGAAAAAAAAACTGTTTTCAGGATTGGACTGGGAAAACCCCCCCCCAGTGCAGCCGGGACCAGCCGCTTTCAAAGGAGTTTCAGAAGAATAATGGTGTGCAGACGGAAGAACCGGAGACTCCTCCGCTCTAATCTTTCTTTCATTCGGTCTGGGAATTTGTTTTACAATCTTCCCCACATCTCCCCCGATCCCTCGCAGAGCCCTGTTTATCTCGCGTGCCGTGTGTGCAGATACCCGCGTTCAGACGGAATGGCGTTGAGAGGCGGCGTTCAGTTTGGAGTGGTAACTGCCAATACGGTAATGCACAGAGTAGGCTGTAGAGGTACTGTACCTACGGTAGAACAGTACTGTGAAGCACATGGAAAGTGCTTAGTTGGCCATAATGTAGCATGCCTTATATTATTATTATTATTATTATTATTATTATTATTATTATAATAATAATAATATATGTGCCCTGCGATAGATTGGTGGTCTGTCCAGGGTGTATTCCTGCCTCTCGCCCAGTGCACACTGGGATAGGCTCCAGCACCCCCTGCGACCCTGCTCAGGATAAGCGGGGATAGATAATGGATGGATGGATGGATAATAATAATAATAATAATTAATAATGCCGTTATTTGCACATTTATTAAACGAGCCTGCTCAGAATTTATGCACACCAAACAGTGTACATTCCCTCGCCGTTCTATTCAAAAACGGAATTCGTCCTCCTCCAGAGAGCTTGTGACTGACTTCCTGCTGAAACTGAGCACGCGTGTTGATTGAGATGGTGATTCACCGTTGGGCTAATTTACTCCCAGTTCCTCACTGAACAGTCTTTGGCACATTTATTTTTTATTTATTATTTTAGTCTGTTGACATTTATGAATTGGATTTTAGGGTAGAGCGTTTTTTTTTTTTTTTTTGAAATACAGCGAATGGCATTAGTGAAAATTGTGAAGTGAATTACGGCAATTACACGAAAGATGATTGATAGTGCGGTGGAGTATCACTCTCTGCACTGGGAAAAACAACCTTCGGGGGAAAAGGGAAACCACCTAGCCTTGCGGATCATGATTGTTTCTGGGAAAACACAGTACATCTGCTTCGCATTCATAAACGATTATCATATTTGATTAGGGGTTGTTGCTACGCAACGCGACGTCCAAGTCACATGACAGTACTCTATACTATACGCTGAACATCAATACCACCTGGAAATTTGACAAATAACGGCTAAGCTCCAGACTGCGGTGGCTCGGCTGCTTTTTTTGAACTTGTCGGTTACTACGCGAGCAGTTCCCAGAATGCAACGCAAAGTGCTGTGTGGTACAGGTCCTAGAAGCAGATCTCGAGCGTCGAGGCAGCTTTAACAGGGGATGGGGATGGGGATGGGGGGGGGGGGGGGGGGGTCAGCGGAGGTAAGCAAAGGTGAGTAATTGCCAACCTGCTGGGGAAGATTATCAGCGGCCAAGACTGTGACACAGAAAACTGCCATCTGGGATAAAGTGGCACCATCAGCTAATTTGCTGGTGCAGAGAAGGCAGACAGAGGGCATATGGGTTGTGGGGACGATGTGGCTGACGTAAGACCTGGAGAGAGTCACTTAGTAAGGCATTTAAAAAAAAAAAAAAAAAAAAAACAGACAGAAAATAACAAAAAGGATTGGCACCTGCAGGTTTACTGGAGATAGCCGCATCATTGTGTTTTAAAATTTGGCACACGGACAAATTCTCCGTGTTTAAATCAACTGTAACAGTGCTCGTATGAATCCAAACAAAGACCCCATGTATTTCATTAAGAGTTTTAAAATATTAGGGCTAGAAGTATTATAGTAGCCTACTACATAGTGAATTTTACACTGGATGTATCACTTTGCTGTATATTTCCATATTTGTTATGATCTGAAAAATAACAGAGATGGCCAGGGGTTTATCCCAACCTTATTCTGATAGTTATTTGAAATACTTTAAGCACCAGGGAAATAAATGTAGATTATTGACAATTTAATTAAAAAAGCGACATCTGTTTCCCCCAGAGTTCAAATGAAAATTCTTTTACATGTACATTTTTGGTTGATAACATGTCTCGTAGAAAATTCTCCAGGAGTGTTTTCAAATTTTGTTGCCATCTGCAGACTTGAAGTACTTCAAATACACGTTCAAGGTCTGTTTTTATCTGAAAATAGTAAAATAAATAATAGTTATATGGAGTGCTAAACCTTTACTAAAAATCTTTCATGAAAAACAATTGAGAAAACAAACAAATAAAAAATTATGTGAGATTGACATCTGGGCCTCATTCCAAATGCTTATTTTATTCGTCCTTGTCTCTGAGGTCCTTGATTGAGCTGGAAATCGATCGAGGTGTTCTATCTTTAAGGACATTCCAACCCGTTAAATGCTCCTACAAGGAACTAGGGGACTCCTGAAGGATGCTTGAGCAAGGAAACAGGAATGCATCCTTTGCGGGAGTAATATTTTGGAACGCGTGATGTTCGACCCGTGGGTCCACCTCTCCCCGTCGGCCAAGTCTGTAATCGTCATGGCTTCAAACTGATGGCTGAAAGAGCAAGGACGTTCCATTAGCCTAATTCATGTTTCCTTGATTCCTCCGTCCTCGTGTTCTTTCCTTACTTCCTTTCCTTGGGTCCTCCGAATGGGTGGAGCTCGGAGCAAGGAAAGGAGGCAAGCAGGTGGAAATAAGTGATTGGATTGAGCCCACGTTGACGAACGCGTGATTCCAGATGTCAGTTTTCACGTATTTTTGACCCATTACGCCTTCCATACTAGGAAAGGACGTAAGAAAGAAAAAAAATAGTTGGAATCCACCCTAGGAGATTAGTGACCTAGAATGGGCCTGAAGGTTAGTGTTGCTGTCAGTGGGGCGGTAAATGTGAAATAGCAGCAGTCAGTCTGGCAAAGACCCAAAATCCCATAAGACCTTGCTTCGACAGTTGTGGCCACTGTCTCATTTTCAGTTTCGGACGAGACGCTCTTGCCTAATTAAAATTTTGAGGTGAAAATGTTAAGGCGAAAAAAAAAAAAGTCATTGTAAGTTTATGAAAGTAGCAATTTTTCGGAAAAAAAGAGCTGTACAGGCCTTTTGTAGTCCTTTGAGAGAATATTTAATTTCCTGCGCTTCCCTTTGCTGGTGGCTCACTGAATGCATGGCCGGGCGGCTGACTGCACACTAATCCCCGTTCCTTTTTGCCTGAACGAAGCCAGCCCGTGATAATTAGTGTGCAGGGCCTGAAAGTGAAAGCTGTCCAAAGGCACACATCATGAATCATGTTCTCTACTGTCAGCAGAACTGGGAGAAAGAGAGGGGGGGGGGGGGGGGCTGGGGCAGGGGGGATGGGGAGCTGATCGGATCGCCAAAAAAAAAAAATCCGCTGGCTAATCGCACGCAGTTGGGGGGTGGGGGGGGGGGGGGGGGGGGGGGGGGGGGGGGGCCAGTCAGGTGACGAACGGACAGGGGATTTAATTTAGTCGCAAAAAAAAAAAGGTGGCTCACGCATGTATGTGTTGATTGCTCGCTGGAGTTTAGTGATGATGTGCCGATGACAGCCTAGGCTTCGTTCACCCCCCCCTCCGTCCCACATTCCCCCCCCCCCCTTTTTTTTTTAGGGTTCCTACGAGAAAGCCGCGAGTCTTTTAGGGCATCTTGTCAATGTCTCGTTTTTGCAGTAATTGCATCATGTACAAGCATTTTTCTTTTCTTTTTTCTTCTCTCAGGCACGTTATTCTATCCCAGCAATTATCAGCCCCTCTCCTGTGGTTAGGGGGTGGCATACTGTATCCCTACCCTGTTGTGAAGTTATTATTTTGCGCTTGTGTGGATGTTTTGATTTTAAGGGTCACTCCTTATCCCGAAAACCTATTTCAAATGTGACTTAAACCAGTGACATTTGCCAGCATACAGTGGCTGAACAAAAAAAAAAGCTTACAATAATATAACATCGTAGAATACAATGCAATGGGAAGGAAACAGTGGAGGATACGGGATATGTTCTTCCTGTTTTATCCTGGGTCAGGCAAAAGAAAAAAATAAAAGCAAAATAAATAAAAATCTGAAAGGGCTAAAATATTTATGATTTCTGGAGGTGAGAGATATTTGGGGTTGTTGGGAAGAGGGGGGAGGTCGGGGGGGGGGGGGGGGGGGGAGGGGGGTTTGGTTTGAGGTAGAATTCCTACAGGATGCCTACATATTACCCTCTAGAATTACAGGATGATATTTACTTTCGCTGCAAGTAATTCATGTAAATATTCCCCCTTGCAGGTGGGATTTCGTCCTGCTCCTGCCATGATAAAATGATCTTGTCGGCCAATTAATTCGGGATTTGTTCTGGTAAACAATGTGGGGGGGGGGGCGGGAGGGGGGAGCTGGAACCCCTGGCGAACGCAGGCTGGAAGTGCTGTGAGCTCGCAGCGGCTTTTGAAAAAAAAAATGGCAGTTGGGCCCTCCTTCCGTTACAACTTTGTTTTTGCATGTTTTATTTGGGGGGAGTGCGTTTCCCGTCCTTTTCACTTAGCCATTCAAACGCCCCGCCTCGCAAATGTTATCGCTCACGTCGATGGAATGTATCGTTGCTCTGTTTCCATAACAACCCCTGGGTCATTCCTCCGTCTGCTGCGTTGTATTAAATCTGCTCGGGCTGCGGCGTGGGCATTTTTTCTTACCGCTAACCCTCCTCCATTTTATTTTTCTCTCTTTCTACTTTTTTTTTTTTTTTTTTTTTAAATGTCTCTCTCTCTCTCCGAGCCTGGCTCTGCGCGGTGAGGGAACTGACTGTCTGTCACAGTGAGTGCTGGATGTCAGTGTCAGTGTGACTTCTCTCCGACTTCCCCTTGATGCGCACCTGAGGCCTCATACCTTAGAGAGAGAGAGAGAGAGGGAGGGGGAGAGAGAGAGAGAGCGAGCGAGTGAGAGAGAAAAAGATAGTGAGAGAGGGCGAGAGAGTAAGAGAGAGAGAGAGCGAGAGAGAGAAAGACAGAGAGAGAGGGAGAGCGAGTGAGTGAGAGAGAGAGAGAGAGAGCAAGAGAGAGAGCGAGAGAGAGAGAGAGGGAGGGAGAGCGAGAGATCCAAGTCCTTAATTTAACTGTAATTGAAGGGCATAAGAAAAAGAAAGTGCATTTGAAAAGAACGCAAAGTCAAAGACATAATTATATTTTTTTCCCATGTTCCCGCTTCCTAATCTACTTCACACGCCACTCATTAGCCGTGAGAATGAAAGGAAAGTGACTCCCATTCAGGTTGCAGGAGGTGGAGGTTTATCTGGGGAGCTCGCTGGCAACCTGAGAATAATTTTAAAAATGTCACTCCTAGAAATATGCGTTATTTATACTTTGCTCAAAAATATAGATGTATTTTTTTTTCTTTTTTTTTTAACCCTATCTCCCCAAGCATGTAAAGAGGCAGTTTGTTTGCTTAATTTGAACTACCCATAAGGAAAGCCACTCGGGTTTCCTCCCACAGTCCAAAGGCATGCAGGTAGGCTAATTGGAGACAACCTTTAAGAATGAGTGTGTGAGTGAATGGTGAGTGAATGGTGTGTGTGTGTGTGTGTCCTGCGATAGATTGGCAGCCGGTCCAGGGTGTATTCCTGTCTCTCCCCAGATGCATGCTGGGATAGGCTCCAGCACCCCTCGCAACCCTGCCCAGGAATAAGCGGGTATAGATACTGGGTGGATGGATAAGTAAAGCCGTATAACTTTGTGACAACACACAGCAGACACGTGTCAGTCAAGTTCTGTATCGGACCGACTCAAAACTTCTATGCCAGAAGCTTGAATACAAATGGAGCCATTTTGAGGCAACAGTACCACATAACCGTGAACCATGAAAGTATTGCATATACTATATGCAATGTAAGTGGACATTTAAACTTTTTTAGCCTGAATGATTTATCCAGCGATCTGAGTCACTATCCCGAAAGCTGAAAGCGTATACTATTTTTTATTTTTTTAATGAAAAAAAGTTTATGATGTGGTTTGTGGCGTAATAAGGGGTCCGCGGATGAGGAGGCTCCTGTTGTTTTACGGCCCTGCGCTTAAGGAAGACCTGATGAGGATAAAAGCGCGAGTTGCTAGCTAGCCGCAGACGAGGACTTTTATTCTGGAGTCGCCTGATTGGTCAGCCAGCTGTGTGTGAACAGGGAAGAGGACTCTCGTTCGCGTGCGTTCGTCTGACTGATGAACTCTGGGAATGAAGCTGAGTGCAGTTCAGTAGGGCCGGATGAGCAGGGGTACGAGTGTGAGGTTCATAAGTAACCGCTCACACACCGACAGCACCGCGTTCGCTGTGTGGAATAAAGCCACGGTGTGGACATGATGTCAGACAGCTAGCTGCAGACGAGGCGTGTGAAGGCTCTGAGTCGAAGCCTGCTCTGCGCTTGTTCGCTCCTTTAATAAATTTTGGATGTTGTGATGAGTCCAAAATTCTGCGGGTAACACCGCCCACACCACTAGGGGGCTTGGATAAATAAGTCATCACAGGACTGCAAGGTGAGTTACGTAAGAAATAAAACACACCTAATCTTGATGTCCAGCCTCTTCAAACATTAAAGATGAATGGGGGGAGAGAGAAGGAGAGCGAGAGAGCGTATATTCTTACTATGATTGATTGCTGTTATCACTACGCTTTGGCAATATGTGTTTTTTAAAATATGCATTTTAATTTGAAATTTGACAGAGAAAGAGAGAGAGGGAGAGAGAATGGACATGTTTATTGATTTATTGTTATTTTTCGTATTGTTATACAGTTACATTTATCATCATCATTGTTATTATTCTGATTTATTTGATTGATGGATGTATCCTTTGGCAATAATTCCATTTATATTTCACGCCAACAAGGAAAGGAGAGGGTGGACCAAAACAGGACCCTGTCAGACCTGGCTCCAGCAATAAGCCACACATACCTGGCCAGCAGGAAGAGAGGGGAGCTGGGAGCTGACATTAAAAGCGCTGACAGAACGCATATTAAAGGTTGTGGAGTGGAGAGATTTGGCTGTGGGTACGGTTTTAAGAATGAATATATTTCCTCATGACCGGTGTTGTGTCCCCAGGGAAGAGCTCAGGTTCTTTGTGTCAGGCTCGCTGTTTGTCCCCAAAGGAACCCCAAAAACACGGAGCGCTCTGTCCCGATGACGTTAGGACTGCACACTCTCTATATTCAATGCCTTTGAAAGACAGATATTTTTAAACAATATCGTTGCATTTCATTTTATGTTTCCTTATTGCTGTCAACTGGGTTTTCACATTTCCTGGCCTGTTTTACTAATTTGACATTAATTTTAAAATTGTAGTTGTAATAATAATAATAACAATAATAATAATGGAGTTAAATATGTATACTATATATATATGTATATATAATAACAATAGTAACAAATAAAGAAAAACAGAAGAGTAGGCAGGTCCTGGCCATGCGTAGGTTAAGTCCTCATCCCACAGCCTGGGCCTTTAAAATAGGATGTCATGGGGAAGCCTAGCATTCTGGGGAAAACAGGCCGTGTCATCACTGCGAGACGCTGTGGGGCCAAGATAGGGATGGCGTGTCATCACTGCGAGACGCTGTGGTGCCAAGATAGGGATGGCGTGTCATCACTGCGAGACGCTGTGGGGCCAAGATAGGGATGGCGTGTCATCACTGCGAGACGCTGTGGGGCCAAGACAGGGATGGCGTGTCATCACTGCGAGACGCTGTGGGGCCAAGATAGGGATGGCGTGTCATCACTGCGAGACGCTGTGGGGCCAAGATAGGGATGGCGTGTCATCACTGCGAGACGCTGTGGGGCCGAGATAGGGATGGCGTGTCATCACTGCGAGACGCTGTGGGGCCAAGATAGGGATGGCGTGTCATCACTGCGAGACGCTGTGGGGCCAAGATAGGGATTGCATTGAACTCGCTGAAATTCAGCAGGACTTCAAGGAACCAAAAATAAAGACACGAAAACTTCCAAATTCACGGGACGCCGTCTGACACCGTCTCCGTTTGCAGCTCTCGGTCACGTCTCCACTGCGTTTGTAGAGCGAGGGGAGAGCAAAAAATAGAGAGATAAGATGAGGGAGGGAGAGAGAGAGAGAGAGAGAATGTGCGATCGCTGGAGCATGTGAGTGAGATTTGGCGCTCTGAGGGAATGCGTGTGAAGGAAAGAGAGAGGGAATCAGAGTGAAAGTGCTAATTCACAGAAGCACACGGCGAGATATGAGGAAGGTGAGAGAGGAGAAAGTGATATGACAATGTCACTGAACATCCCTCTCGGCAGAAAACAATGTTGGTTTTTTTTTTTTTGGAAGTGTTTTCTTTTTTTTTTGTCTTGGATGACAAAAAAAATGTTACAGTGAAATATTTTCAACAGTTTTATTTATTTTATTTTGTCCCTTGCAGTGTGTTTTTCAGCATAGTAGAACTTATGGTTTTTTAAAATTAAGAACAGAAACTCCAAAATTGAATTTCCCGGTCTTCTGATACAACTCTACTGTATTATAATTGTTATCATCATGTCATACTGTTGGCCATATTGTTAATTAGTTGATTGACATTTGACCTTGGCTGTAACCTATGACCTTGTCCTTGACTTTTGAAATGCAGCAGACTGGCATGTGTGTGTGTGTATATGTGTGTTTATGCGCACGTATGTGCACGCGTATATGAGCAAGAGAGAGAGAAAGAGAGAGTGCAATTTTGAGCACCCTGCACTTATCTTCTGATAATCTTTTTAAATGCCAGAGCCTCGTTCCTCTTTCTGCCCTCACCATGTCCTGCGTTCCATCTTTCACCCCCGGATACAATGGAACTCAACGGGTCTGTATCTTTTCTGGCCTCAAAGTGCCAAAAAATTAAGTTCGAAAGACTAAACAATATCTCTTTTCAAATACGATGCCATGGTTACACACAAACGTCCATAGAGCTTTATTCGTGCGCGGTTTCATCTGGAAAAACTACTTTCTACGGCTGCTGTGTGTACAGAAAACCAAGGCATGCCTGTGTTCTGGGCCACGGAGTCAACCTTGTTTTAAAACAATGTTTCAACAAAAGGCTGGGGACTGGATGTGGTTCCGTTCTATCAGGGTGAGCTGCAACGGATATCTAGAAAACCTCAGGGTTAATCTATCTGGAGGGATAGATATTACTCAGGGTTAATCTATCTGGATGGATAGATATTGCTCGGGGTTAATCTCTCTGGATGGATAGATATTACTCCGGGTTAATCTATCTGGATGGATAGATAATACTCGGGGTTAATCTATCTGGAGGGATAGATATTACTCGGGGTTATTCTATCTGGATGGATAGATAATACTCAGGGTTAATCTATCTGGAGGGATAGATATTACTCAGGGTTAATCTATCTGGATGGATAGATATTACTCGGGGTTAATCTATCTGGATGGATAGATATTACTCGGGGTTAATCTATCTGGATGGATAGATATTGCTCGGGGTTAATCTCTCTGGATGGATAGATATTACTCCGGGTTAATCTATCTGGATGGATAGATATTACTCGGGGTTAATCTATCTGGAGGGATAGATATTACTTTGGGTTAATCTATCTGGATGGATAGATATTACTCGGGGTTAATCTATCTGGATGGATAGATATTACTCGGGGTTAATCTATCTGGATGGATAGATATTACTCTGGGTTAATCTATCTGGATGGATAGATATTACTCGGGGTTAATCTATCTGGATGGATAGATATTACTCGGGGTTAATCTATCTGGAGGGATAGATATTACTCGGGGTTAATCTATCTGGAGGGATAGATAGTACTCTGGGTTATTCTATCTGGATGGATAGATATTACTCGGGGTTAATCTATCTGGATGGATAGATATTACTTGGGGTTAATCTATCTGGAGGGATAGATATTACCGGGGTTATTCTATCTGGAGGGATAGATATTACTCAGGGTTAATCTATCTGGATGGATAGATATTACTTGGGGTTAATCTATCTGGATGGATAGATATTACTCGGGGTTAATCTATCTGGATGGATAGATAGTACTCGGGGTTAATCTATCTGGATGGATAGATATTACTCAGGGTTAATCTATCTGGATGGATAGATATTACTCGGGGTTAATCTATCTGGATGGATAGATATTACTCAGGGTTAATCTATCTGGATGGATAGATATTACTCGGGGTTAATCTATCTGGATGGATAGATATTACTCAGGGTTAATCTATCTGGATGGATAGATAGTACTCTGGGTTAATCTATCTGGATGGATAGATAGTACTCTGGGTTAATAAACTGCCCCTTAAAAGTGACACATTGATTAGATGCTCCAGGGTTTTAAATGCGAAGCGCTCTTTTCTTCCCCCTGTCCCTCACGCCCAGGCTCCGACTGGTACCTGGTTCGCGTGGAGCTGATCGTCACCGACGTGAACGACAACGCCCCGGAGTGGACCATGGTCCCCTTCCCCTACCTGGCGGTGGTGTCCCAGGAGGCCCCGCCCGGCTCCCTGGTCTACAAGCTCCACGCCCACGACGGGGACGAGGGCGGCAACGGGGAGGTGGAGTACTTCCTGTCCGACGGTAATGCGCTTCCTGTTCGGCTTCCCTTGTCCCCCCCAGCCCGCCCTCCCGTTTTTTTTTTTTTTTTGTTTTTTTTTTAATCATGAAAAGAAAGTTTAAAAAAAAAAAAGAAAGAAAAAGTTTATGATGTGGTTTGTGGTGTAATAAGGGGTCACGGATGAGGCTGCTCCTTTTGTTTTATGGCTGTGTGCTTATTGAGGAAGACCTGATGAGGATAAAAGCGGTGTTGCCGGCTGCAGACGAGGCCCTTGAAGGCTCTGAGGTGAAGCCTGCTCTGTGTTCGTTCGCTCCTTCAATATGTAATAACTTCTATTCTGGAGTCGCCTGATTGGTCAGCCAGCTGTGTGTGAACAGGGAAGAGGACTCTCTTCTTCGCGTTCGCGTGCGTTCGTTTGACTGATGAACTCTGGGAATGAAGCTGAGTGCAGTTCAGTAGGGCCGGATGAGCAGGGGTACGAGTGTGAGGTTCATAAGTAACCGCTCACACACCGACAGCACCGCGTTCGCTGTGTGGAATAAAGCCACGGTGTGGACATGATCTCAGACACAAGTGCAGTATTAAACGGGATTTATAGGAACAAGAGGAAGGGTGCAACAGTAAAGGGCTTTCCCAAAAATTTGACAAAGATCAGAGCTGCCTGTTGACCGTTGTTTCACAAGCTGCTGCACTTTAATGGAATTTATGATCACAAAAAAATGGGTCGATGAGGTGTTCTTTGGTTGCTGAATCATCTTGGTTTTCTACATTGAATTCAATGGGCGGCTAGCTGTTTCGCCCTCAAGCATGCGCAGTAGAGGATGTTCCCCTTTACTTCCTAAGCTTCGCCGCCTGGCCCCTCCCCCCCCATCCTCTCTAGTTCCTATGTACGCTCTATGGTTTCTGCCCCTGACTGTCTAATACTGAGGGCATCAACCAGCAGATGTCAATCACGTGGTTTGCTGAGTGAACTACTGGGTGCATGTCGGTGCATGTTGTCATAATTGTTACTGGGAATAGTTACAAGTGAATTATGGGCATGTAGTTGTGCTCTGAGTAATTTTCCACATAGTGTGGAATCCAACTGGGGGAAAAAAAACATGTTTTCAGTTATATCATTTATTGGAAAATTAACATAAACAATGTACTCTTCCTGTGGACAGAATGAACAGAACCTTATGAAGTGTCATCTTATAACAAGCTGTTGACCGGAGAGCTGTTTATTTGAAAGTGGAAATTTCTTCAGCTGGGCTATAGATGACCCTTCATAAGGTTCTGTTCATTCTGTCCACAGGAAGAGTACATTGTTTATGTTAATTTTCCAATAAATTAATTACCTCATTCTTTCTATTTTAGGCTAAATACACTGCAAAGGCAACGTGGGATAGCTAATTAAAAGACTACTTGTTAAGAAAAATACTGAGCACACAGCTGACGTTAGAGGGCTCGCCATAATTTGAGGCTGATTATTGTTATGTTTCCTCTCCGTCAGTTTGGGACAATGCGAGCAGTCTTATTGGCTAGAGCATCCGAGGGCTGTTTCGTTCAATTAAAGCCAACCTGGCTTGATTAGCAGATAATCATCCAATTATCTTTGATGTAAAGAATAAACTTACGAAAGATCAAAGTAAATTGGTGACTCAGCGTTTGTTTAGTCCTTGATTAAAAAACACTCGGAGCAGTCCTGGCTGGGGTTTTCAGAAGGAAATGGGGGCGTTACCGAGGACAGACGTGAATTTTGCATTTGATGCGAATTTCGCATCACGGCAACATTCTCACAGTGGTGCTGTAACGCAGTGGCGGTGTTATAACATCGGTAGAACATTCCAGCAACATTGTGGGAACGTTTTTGTTTTAGCTGGGTGGCTGCCGTGAGGAGCTGAGACCCACTCTGCAGTGTCATGTCTGTGTGGGTTGGACAAATTGCATTGGTAGTGTTTAGCATTGATTAGTTTATGTAACATTATATACATATATATATATATATATATATATATATATATATAGGTATAATTTCTTTTTTTTTACTTCTTCAGCCTTGATTGCATCCTCGTGTAGATGGTGTGTGGGCTCTCCCGCATAGCAATGCATGAGTGTGTTTAAGAGAGTTTGACATCAGACTGGGAAGGTTCGATAGTAAAGATTATCTTTTGAACTCTGTAACAGAGACGAGATCTGTCGTGGGGACCTGATGATTATTGCAGGGTAGACATGTGTAACCGCGGTGATTACCTGAGCGGTTATCTGTAACAGGGAAGTGATTTCTGTGCGGATATGAATATTTTATAGCAGTTAGGTATTCATAGAAATTAGGTCTGGGCAGGCATGTACTGCAACAGGGATTCTGCCTAGAAATATGTAAAAGTAATGGTTATTCATATAGGTTTAAATGTGATGCGATGTGTGTGATAACTTTTATAAGTGTGCACTTTTACTGTTTGCAAAGGTGATGATTGCACGTAGACGTATGTGATACCAATTATTGTCTGTATCAGTGATGGGATGTGCATGTTACAGAACTTCTGAAAAATCATTTTGTTGGCTAGCTTTTACTTAAACAGCACCTTCAGCTATGTTTTTGCCTTTTATTTGCATGTTATCTTGTTTTTAACTTTTTTGTTTTAAACTGATCGTGTTATTATTTTTTTGTGTTAAAAAATAATTACTTTAAAATGTTGCAACCATGAGAAGTGCTTTATAAATCAAGCTTAACGTTTCTACAAGCGCACTATGCCACGATCGAAGGAAATTCCAGAAGTGAGGAGAAAGAAAGTTATTGAAACATATCAGCCTGGAAAGGGTTACAAAGTCGTTTCTAAGGCTCTGGAACTTCACCGAACAGCAGTGAGAGCCATTATCTCCAAATGGAACAGTGGTGAATCTTCCCAGGAGTGGCCAGTCTGCCAAAACTTCTCCGAAGGTGCATCGACAACTCATCTGAACTGCAGGTGTCTCTAGCCTCAGCTAAGGTCAGTGTTCGTGACTGCGCAATAAGAAAGAGACTGGGAAAAAATGGGATTCATGGCTGAGTAGCAAGGTGGAAACCACTGCTAACCAAGAAGAACATCAAAGCTTGTCTCAC
>NC_049205.1:58774382-58936882 GCF_013347855.1 Anguilla anguilla
TCGCTAATAAAAATGCAAATGAAATGAAAGCGGGGGCTTTTGCTGTGATTAACGATGAAAATAGACGTTTCTTTAAAAAATTCTGCATTCTGAATTTCGCTCGCGGGTATTTAAAGTTTGTGAAATAATTAATTGACCCAGTCGTGGCAGGCGCCGGTGCGATATACTCGAAAGCGAACGTGACTTCGTTCGGAAGCTCGAGCTCGTCAAGTCTGACTGGGAATGGCGGGAGACGGCGCGGTAGGCCGTCCTTTGGTTGGCGGTCTGCCCACCGCGGGGCACCCTCGGGGGGGGTGGGGGGGTGGGGGGGGGGTCCATCATCTGTCAGTCATTGTGATTGGCACTTTGAGCTGCACACGAAGGGCTTTTCATCCTGTCTGCTGTTGTGAGCCCCAGCCGCCGTGCGCTTTCGCGGGAATGAGCGGCGCTGACGTTGCGCGTTTCTTTGGCCCGCCTGAATCAGCGCGAGCACGACGGGGCCGCCTTCCAAATTAGGGGAGGGGGGGAAGAAGAAACAAAAAATTCCCAGACAGTTGGTAACAAAGAAAAGAAGGTTTATTGAAGCGTGGTGTATTTACACTAGGAGCCTGGAGGGGTGGGGGGGGGGGGGGGGGTCTCACCTGGCCGTGGGACAAGATTGTTGACCCCCCCCCCGGATGTCTGTGATGGGGGCGAGAAGTCAAATTAAAAACCACACAAGAAAACATTGTGGTATTGATGGGGAGATGGGGTTCAGGCAAGGCCGTTCATCGCCTTGGAGTTAGACCGCTCCCTAATCCCCTGCTCAGCTATCCACAGATCTCCCCTGCCCCCCCAGGCAGAGCTGTAGATCACAGAGCTGGGGGCAGAGCAGATGGGCCGGGGAGGCGTCGGGAGCAGCCGTAACCGCCGCCCAAGCCCTCCGAGTCGCCGAGAAGGAGCTGGAAGCGAGGAGACCGGCAGCTGTCCTCCAAATCTGCCCTTATGCCTCGGAGTGGGAGGAGGTCCACGGGGAAGGGGGGTGGGGGTGCAGGGGGTTGGGGTGGGGGGTTTGGCGGGGTCACGTTCGGCGGCGGCGGCTCAAGTTTTCGTCCTCGTGAGCTTCTCGAACCCGGACCCCGGACCCCGGACCCCGGCTGTGGCTCCTGCTCTGGCTCTGGGTCCGGCTCTGGGTCCGGCTCTGGCTCTGGCTCTGACCCCGGCTCTGGCTCTGACTCTGGCTCTGACCCCGGCTCTGGCTCTGGCTCTGGCTCTGGCTCTGGCTCTGACCCCGGCTCTGGATCTGACTCTGACTCTGACTCTGGCTCTGGCTCCGGCTCCGGCTCTGGCTCCGGACCCCGGCTCTGGCTCTGGCTCTGGCTCTGGCTCTGGCTCTGGCTCCGGCTCTGGCTCCGGCTCTGGCTCCGGACCCCGGCTCTGGCTCTGGCTCTGGCTCTGACTCTGGCTCTGACCCCGGCTCTGGCTCTGACTCTGGCTCTGGCTCTGGCTCCGGACCCCGGCTCTGGCTCCGGCTCCGGCTCCGGCTCTGGCGGGCTCGCGCTGGCCGGTGGTCCGGGGTATCACGGGGAGGATTCATCAGCCGGAAAAAAAAATGACTTTCCCGTCTCTCCTGGCCCCGCGGTTATCACCTGTTTGTTCCGGAGCCCGCGGCTCCCAGTCATTAGGCCTTACCCAAACCCGCCGCCATCTGTGCTCCCGAGGTGTCGGAGGAGACCCGGGCAGCCACTTACGCCCCAGATTGATGCTTTCTTTCACGAGAAATGTGCCAGGGAGCAAGATGGATTGTGTCCCTAGAACTCATGTTTCTTTCCTTTTTTATTTATTTATTTATTTTTCTTTTTTTATGAGGCCCTGTCTCCGCGGTGGCAGTGCTGCTGATGGGGTTCCATTCACTTTGAGAGATCGAGGTTTAATTTTCCCGTTCCCGGGAGCGGCCGTGAACTCTGACCCCTGGCGGGCGGTACCCCCCCCCCCCCCAACAAATTCAGCCAACTTTCTGCTCAGAGGGGAAATGCAAAGCAAGGACGACGAACCAGAGCCTTTCAGCACTGCGGCTGTGTTTTAATTAGAAATTGATTATTTCCTGGAAATCGGGGTGACTTGGCCATTCCAGTCCATCTAACGACTTCATTTAAGCAAATCAGTGCCCGCGGGCAATCATACCTGTGCAGCTTAGCCCCGTTCAGTTACACTTTACATCAGCTGCTTAATCCTCAGGCCTGCATCAAGATGCTGGCTAATCCCTCCACGGTCACTGTATTAGCATATGTGTAGATAATTAATTACCGTCTGTGAGGAAAGTTAAATATTGTCATTTATTACGCGCCTTTTTTGAGCCCCCTGATTGGTCGCTTCAGGTGTTCTATGTTCTGATATTTCTGAGTGATGATCGCTGCTATGGGTGACGGGCCGCTTTACATTAGAGCGCTTTTCATATCACTCCGCAGAAAGAAGTGCAGGTTAATTTTCATATTTGCTGACTCACTCACACTCGCCTGGTGTCGAAAATACTCTACTGTTAACATGCCTCATATCTTACTCCTATGCTCCCGTTAGCCAATACTCTCACATAGGCCGGCGTTATCTATGGAAAATGTGTTTCATATCCATTTAAATTTATTTGGACTAATAAATCACTTTATTTTCGCTATATTGTGTGTGTATATTAAATGTTCTGACAGATTTCTTTTGTAAGGTAATTGGCAGTGTAATAAGCTCCATCCATTTATAATAAGGTTATCCTGGAATACACCCTGTGGACAGGTCACCAGTCCTCTCCGAGGTGGTGGATCGAAATCGAAAAATAATGAACTTCACAGGGGTTCTTCGCCCCCGTGTCTGTCATTATTTTTCGATAGCAGACCCACCTCATCATCGATCATCACTTACGCATCCCAGTGTCAGTTTTGGCTGGTGCATAAAGAGAAAGTATATAACTATTACTATATAACTCCTATAAACCTTAACCTCCCAGTTGTGAGTTGTGAATTATTGACTAAACCTACCAGGCTAAGAGAGTGAGAGACAGGGAAAAAAAAAGAAAAACACACAGAAAGAGGCATAACGAGATGGATTGGACAAGAGAGGTTGCGAAGGGAACTGTCGAGAGAAGTAGAGAGACTGAAGGAGGAGAAATATGGATGGAAGGAGCTAAAGAAAGAGAAACGAGAGAGAGAGAGAGAGAAGTGGAATGAACGCATGCGGCCCCCGCCGAAAGATCATCTGGAATCCTGTCAATTCTGTTTCCTCTTTGTTTTAATCCAGAAACCCTCGAGCGCAAAGCGGCGGTCGGCGCGTAGCTGCCAGCCCCGCGCGGCTGCGAAAGGGCAATCTCAGCAAAGCCGCTTCGCTCGCGCGCAACGAATCCCCCCGCTGACAAAAAACCGCCAGAGACGATTACCTCGGGAAAATCCCCCCTCTTATCGCCCCTCTCTCTCTGGACCAAGACAATTAGAAATATTAATGCCTTTTTGATCCTGCCCCCTCCCTCCTTCCCTCCTCCTCCCCCTCCCCCTCCTCCTCCCCCTCCTCCTCCTCCTCCCCCTCCTTTATTCTCCGTCTTGCCGTCTTCCTCACACAGGTCAGGGTGATCATCACGGACGAGAACGACTGCGTCCCGGAGTTCCTGCAGTCCATATACAGCAAAGATGGCGTCGCGGAAACGGTGACCACGGCAACCTCGCTGCTGCAAGGTGAGCGGGCGAGCGGGTTGGCCGGTGATCGTCATGACGCTGCGGCTGCCGTCCTTGCTGCGCCACACAGCAAAGGACCGCAATGGAAATAAGTCTTGCGACTTTTTTGTGCCATCCTTTTAATTGTGCATGTACATTGGTGTTTGCAACCATGTAATTGTCCTTTTAAAGTGAATCGTCAGATAAATAATCTAAACTACATTACATTACAGGCATTTAGCAGACGCTCTTATCCAGAGCAACTTACACAACTTTTACATTGTATCCATTTATACAGCTGGATATATACTGAAGCAATTCCGGTTAAGTACCTTGCTTAAGGGTACAACGGCACTGTCCTTACCCGGGAATCGAACCTGCGACCTTTCAGTTACGAGCCCAGTTCCTTACCCACTGTGCTACACTCCGTCCTAAACTAAACTAAAGATCGTAATGGGGTCACAGGTACCCTCTTGGACCGCACGGTGCCACCTTATTCATATTCCGCAGCTGCTTTGTAATAACTGATCTGCTGACAACGTAACTGTTGACAACACCAAGCGTACATTAACTTTCTCTGGTGCTGTAGTGGTGCTTCATCGATACATTCCCTGGTTTGGAAAAGTTGTCATCCTGGTCTGGCACTGTTAGTCAGTATTGACCAGGTGGATGTACCTGTGTTTCTCTTACATTGTACGTTGCTTTGAATGAGAGCATCTTTTAAATGAGCGTAATCTATTGTAATATAACACTGGTCGTACAGTTCATTTGCCCCTAAATATTTTATGGTCAACAAGTGGCCTAATAAACACATGAAATGTGTGCCTCAGCTAATCCCCTGTTATAAATCAGTGAAAAATATATGAGTGTCACAGTGACAGTGAAAGAGGTTTTGGCCATAAATGACTTGAATCGCATGAATCGCCAAACCAAAAAAGGGTTAATATCAACATAAAGAAGATACAGTAAAATGTCCAGTGTTAATTGATCTGTTAATTCAACGTGTTAACAGATAATATCTAGTCCCATGATCCAGAGTGTTAAGATCTGAATTAACACTGAATTAAAAAAAACATTTTCTGTGCCTGACAAAAAGGCCTGAATGAAGAATAACAGAAATATCTACTGTATATACACCAGTACACATACAGTCATAATTGATGTTCCTTTTTTCATGAAGCCTACTGTAGGTTACACAATAGCGATGAAATAATAATTTTTCTTCTTCCAGCACATACACTGGCCCTGTAAAACACAGTTTTCTTCTCCTGTGTCCCTCGTTATTGGTTATATTGTAAAATGGGACGAGGAGTTATTTCTGTTCGTTCACATTTGTGGAAATAAATCCCCCCCCCCCCCCCCCCCCCCGCGATATCATTCTTTAGCTTTATCTTTTCTCCTTTAGTGAAACGCCCGCCTTGTTAAAGAAAAGGCGCCGAACTGAAGGCTATCTCGCTCTCTCTCTCGTTCCTTCGCATTTTCACATTTCAATTCCCCGAGAGATAAGACAGGAAAAGACGTGGCCAGATGGGGTCCAGGAAGCACGTGCCCTTTTAACGCAGGCGGAAGGATCCGATTTGCCATGGAAACCGAATGCCGGCGAACTCCGCGTTCATCAGATATTAAAAATCGAACTGTAAAAAAGCCGAGGTTACATACTCAGTGTGCCTGCGTGCATCTGGGTGCGCTTGTGTATACGCGGTGCTAATAGCTATGTGTGTCTGTCTCTCCGCTGCAACAATCGCTCTGCAAGGACCATATTCAGCTCTGCGGTACAGTGGGATTACTCATTCATAACTGTCGACAGGGGAAAAAAGCAGATGGTTAGGTCGTACCGGATGCAGATTTAATCGCAGGTTCAATCAAATTGTAGTACAGGTGTCACGTTTTTTTTTCTCCCCAAAGAGCATTCCAGCATGCGGGTACCGCGATCTGTGGCGTTACCATGGGAGCGACAGAGTTTTTAACGGTCGCTCGTACATCGCTGAGGCGCATAGCTGTCTGATTAAGTGAGGGTGATTATGTCGAGAGGTGCAGAACCTTTACGTGTAACCTCACCTTTTGAATTCGGGCCTTGATGCAGCCCCTTAAGTCTGTGACCCTGGAGAATCTACCCGGACTCCAAACTCAAAGGAAAGCTCGGCGGACCCTGAATAAAAAAAAATATATTATACTCTCTTTGTCAATGCAGACCAGAGCTGAAGGTTTTTAAATATATTTTCAGTTAATACAGCTGGACTGGGCTTAATTTCATTTAATCGGGGCTCAGTATCTGCAATATGCATACGGTAGCCTACATGTATTAGTGGAATAAATGTATTTTGTAGTGATACATTTTTCTATTTGCTATAATGATTGAATGAATGAATGAATTTATATAATACATCTATAATAAATACATATTTTTATAAATGTGTGTATATATGCTTATTTAACTAAACAGTCTTAGTTTGATGAGGACAATGATAGAGCTGTACCGTGCACACGCCGGGTCCTTGGGACGCTGAATAAAGGGTTTTGTCGATCTTACCGAGGTTTTAAAATTTTATATTTCGAAATTGTCAAGAGTGTTTGGCAACGCTGTCCTTTGAAGAGCCTTTATTAATTATTATGCAAAGCCTTCACAGGCCTGACAAAGCACATTGGTGATGGGATTTTTTTGCCTGTTTATAAAGACATTCCAAACGAGACGCGGTGCTATTCTGCCATCAATGCCGGGAATTATACTGCTGTGACAGTTTACTGCGGTGTAGTTATGTCGGTTGGCATACATATTAGCACAGTCCTCATACAGGCATTATGCAGTGTTTATGGAGGCTTATGCAGTTTTACAGGGTCCTTGCTACCAAATATTTAGCTAGGCCATGTTATTACTATGTTATTGTACTCAGGCTACGCATGTAGATGGGTTTATTACTGCTAGTTGTCTTCTGAATCTGTTTTGGGCATGTCGCTTCCCTCAGACGACTCTAAAGTATGAAGGTCTTATTATAGTAACACGTGAGATATCATTTTGCAATCCACATATTTTATTCTTTTTTTTTTTTGCTATTGATGTTAATGAGAATCATGCATCCAGCAACACAGACAGACAGGTGTAATACCCACACTCTCCACAAAGTAGCAGCATTCCCAGTGAACCAAAAGTGGCGAAAAGTCGGTAAAACGTCTTTGAATACCCGGTTTGTTGAAAAGTGGAAGCTTTCTAGCTGACGAAGACATAGCCAGGCTATACTCAAGGTAAAATCTGAGCTAAATTGAGGTTATTCTAGTCTCTCAACCTAGATTTCCTCCCCTCTAAACATCTGGGTTCCAGCTTTTGCTTACTGGGTAAGGTTAATGAGATCAATAATGCTAGCTCACACTAAATAAAATAATAGATACAACGATCTTCCGTTTGTTATACTCAAAGTGAAACCTGATTTATTTCAAACCGCATGTCTTGTATTTTGACCATGCGAGGACCTTCCTCGGCATACGGTTTGAGTGAATACGACTGGGAGCCTGTGTTTGCTTTGACATGCATTACAAGCAGTGCTGCCAGGACATTCCTGATATAACCACATACTGTGAGGCTGCGAACAAGCAAGCAGGCAACCACGGGCCAGGAGACCTTTCCAATTATCAACCGGTTTGCTCTCCGAGCGGCCAGGGCTGCGGCCTCCAAGCCAAACAATGACATCTGCTGCCCCTGGGGACTGAGGCTGTTCGCTCTGCACGGACGGATCTCTGAAAGGGCCAATGCCATCGCCAAGGAGACGCGCAAGGAACAGTGCAGCCTCGTGCAGTGCTATGCCGCGCCATTTTGCGCGATGGGTTTTGAAGGCGCAGTTAGACTTGGAGGACGTTGATTTCCGTGTAAGAAATATGCAAAAATGATGATTGACTGGTTCTGATCAGGGGTCTCAAATTCCCGTCTTGGGGGGGGGGTTTGAGTGTCTGCTGGTTTTTGTGATTTATTTTCAATCAGTAAGCCTAATTCTTGGAAAACAAGGTGTCCTGACTCTTTAGTTTTAATTAATGACTTAATTAAGCACTTCAGTACAGGAACATGTCAAAAGCCAGCAAACATTTTGGGCCTCCAGGATGTGAAGCTGAGATTCATGTTTTTTTGATGAACCCAGCAAGATTTGTTCTCACTAAGACTGTGATTCTCTTGCTTGAATGTTTTAATCCTTTCAAGAGTAGGTTTTGTGGAATTCTTTTCAAAATTCCAAGGCAGTGTTCTCGAACTAGTGTTCAGTGTTCTAGAACATTGCTTTCAATTACCAGTCGCGACTGTTACATCAAAAAGAACATTCTGTTCACATATTTGCGATCTTACAGTAGTGTTAATGATGAATGCAGGTTTAGTGACAGATTATTCAACTGTTTGTTGTTTTAATCATACCGGTTGTATACAGTATTTTCACAGAAAGCATATACTGAGCATATACAAGTATGAGGCATGTGTTCTTTTCTGATGAATGCTGGTGAAATTGGCCATCTGTTTTTGGCCAGCCCTACAAACGCGAATGTCTGTGACTGAGTGAGTGAGTGAGTGAGTGAGTGAGTGAATGGGTGAGTGAGTGAGTAACTGAGTGAGTGATGAAATTACACCATTGGTCGGCCGGATCACGTGTGTTAGGTCCAGCCATATACTAGGTTTTAACCTGGTCTTGTTTTTTTTTTTTTTGCCGTCCAATTTGGGAGTTTTTCTAGGTGTAAGTGGAGACAAAACGCGGCGGCATTCTGAGATTGACGAGTGATGATGTGTGTGAATTGGTCCTCCTCCTCCTCCTCCTCGCAGTGTCGGCCAGCGACTGCGACTCGGACCTGAACGCGGAGCTCACCTACCACACCCTGAGCCCCGACTTCAGCGTGTCGGCGCACGGGACGATCTTCCCCGCCCGCCCCCTGGACTACGAGCGGCCCAACCACCTGTACGAGTTCGTGGTGATGGCCGTGGACAAGGGGGAGGTCCCCCGCACGGGCACGACCACCGTGCGCGTGCGCATGTCCAACGTCAACGACGAGGCCCCCGAGTTCTCCCAGCACATGTGAGCGCCTCGCCTCTTCATCATCGTCTTCATTAACAGAGTCGTCATCATCATCATCATCATTATCATTATCAGTATCATCATCATTGTTAATACCATCAGCATTATCCTTAACCTTGCCATCATAATCATCATAATAATTGTCTTATTCATTATCATTAATACCATCATCATCATCATCATCATCATTAACTACCATCATCATCGTGATCTTTATCGACATTATTTTCATGATCATTATCATCCTCCTCATCTTCATCGTTAACACCACCATCACTATCATCGTCATCGTCTTCAACATCACCATCGTTACCATAAACATCAATATTGACATCATCATCATCACCTTTGTCACAATCAACACCTTCAAAAGACACCAAACTCACACGCCAGTTGCAGTATTTTCTGAGAGTAAGTGTAGATAGGTTTGCAGTTTTTTAAAATCCATTCTATATTCCTTTCAAAAGCTCACATATCGCAATGCTAACCAGAATCTCACAGGACCTCAAACAACTTTCCCTTGTTTACACTCTCTAATCACTACCTCCATCTCACCTCTGTGATATCTCAAAGTCTGGTGGACTCCTCCAACGCCGTTAACAGAGTTGGGCCGCGATTGTGCCAGAGGCGTACGCTTCGCGCACAGTTAGCGAACTACCATAACCTAGCACCCAGTGACCTCACAGATGGGACTGGAACAACCAATCAGACTAACACACTCCCTTCCTGGGCACCTCACCGCACTGAACTGCAGTGTACTACCAGGACAATCCACCCACCAGCCACAGCAGATGCATTGCTTTGATTATAATAACAATTCTGAGAAATTGTTTCGAACAACTTTTTTTTTTCCCTTTGAACTTTGCTCTCGTTGCTCATACAACTCGTTGTGCCTGCTGTAATTATATACCTACTTTTCAAAGATCTTTTTTGTATGAGTGGGAGTGCTGCATATGTACATTACGATTATTTATGCATTATTTATGCATTTATATTTATGTATGTATGGTTATTTATTTGTCAGATGCTGGTGTCAAAAGTACCGACTCTATTAATAATGTTGGTTAAATCAGGCTGAGTGTATTGTGGGTACCATTGGCAGTATTAGTAATGCTCTTATAACAAAGGGAGTGTATTGTGGATACTATTGGCAGTATTAGTAATGCTCTTATAACAAAGGGAGTGTATTGTGGATACTATTGGCAGTATTAGTAATGCTCTTATAACATAAGGAGTGTATTGTGGATACTATTGGCAGTATTAGTAATGCTCTTATAACAAGGGGAGTGTATTGTGGATACCATTGGCAGTATTAGTAATGCTCTTATAACAAGGGGAGTGTATTGTGGATACCATTGGCAGTATTAGTAATGCTCTTATAACAAAAGGAGTGTATTGTGGATACTATTGGCAGTATTAGGAATGTTGTTATGATAGGAGGAGCATATTGTGAATGCTACTGGCAGTATTCAACTGTAGTTTTGACAGTATTGGCAGTGTTACTTGCAACAATAACAATAACAACAATGATGTCTTGGCTTGTAAAGGTGTAGCTTCCTCCTTTTTTCCTGTATATTGCTTTTCTTTTATTGTGCCCTTCACTCGTCCTTTTCCTGATGTCCTTTTTGCCCCCTCTCTCTCCCTTGTTTCCTTACTTTCTCAAACTACTTAATCTTTTTCTTCTTCTTATCTTTGCCCTGCCTCTCTCTTCCCTCCCTCCCTACCTCCATCATTTCCCTCCTGACTGTCCTGCCCTTCTCCACCTGTCCCCCTTTTCCTCTCCACGCTCGTCCTCCCTCTCTTTTGTTCCTCCCGGTGCCGGTGATGATGATGATGAGGGAGTTTCTCTCCGGGTCGGTACTCCCTCCATTTCTGCAAACTGTCCTCCCTCCCCCAAGCAGCTGACCTTTCCTGCTATCCCTTGCTACCGTCCACCCCCCCCCCCCCCATCCCCCCGTCCAATCAGAAACAACCTTGGCCGAAATATCGTCATCATCAACGCCTGCTTCGTTCTTTGGATGATTGTATGGCATCTTTTTTTTTCTTTCTTTTCTTTCTGCTGTGTTGAGTTGTTTTCTCTCTTGTTTTTTTTTTCTTTTTTTGTTTGTTTCCCCGGCAGAATCGCACTGGGCCTTGACGTTTTTTAATTGGCCGATTTTCTGCCAGCTAGCTCTGCAGATTGGTGAGGCAGGTTCATTCAGCCATTCCTTTGTGTTTTCTCCCCGCAAGTGCTTGAGCGTGCGTGCGTATTTGGGGGGCGGGGGGGGGGGGGGGGGGGGGTGTAGAAAGGGCTCCCCAACTCCACTGGGCATGGGCTGGGACCGAAACAGGTGTACGGGGGTTTGAGGGGTGCAAATTAAACATTCGTCCTGTCCCCTACTCAGCTGTATCTCACCGCCTCTCTCTCTTATTTTCCCGGGACTGGACAACAGCACGGTTTCCTGGGAATTCGGTAGGTAGGCAGGGTTGTTACCCCTGCCATGGCAACGAATATAGATTGTGCCTAATTTGAGAAAACCTTTCCGACAGTAATTGACGACCTTGGGATTTGCACTGGGCTGTTCTGTCCTGTCGGTTTAAAGTGATGCAGTCGTCTGCCCTGTTTGAATGATACAGAGAAACAAGGTCTTGTCACTCCGTAGATTTGCTCCCCCCCCGCCAAACAGATCATTATATAAACTGTTTGCTCGCTTTAACCTGAGTAATAGGGAAATTAAATCCGTTAAAGGAAACATCTTCAATCATGCGTGCAGCTGTGTCGAGCTATTGACATTGCATCGGACATGAGTAATGTAAGCGGGAAAAGCAAAAAATATATATATATATATTCTTGTTCATTTTTTGTTGTTGTTGCGTTGATTGTGTTTTTTTTCCCTTTGTAAGTCGTTAGGATTTTGAGTTAGTGTATTCATTATTTTTAAGCTCGATGATGCGACCCTTTTGGAAATTTAGGAAATGATGTGGAATGCTTGCGCTGTCGTTATGAAGTTGCCGAGACGACGGCGCGTTTGTGAGTTTGACGGCAGATTTGTTTTTTGTTTTTTTTTATTGGGGGTGGAAATTAAAGCAATCAGGGGGTGTGCGTTTGGGCTTCAGAGAGGCGGTCTGGAAGGTTCCGGAGCTCCCTGTGATTGCCCCAGTCATCTGTTGAGGGGGGGGGGGGGGTCAGGTGGGGTACAGACCAGAACATACTACAACTGCGTCTGCACTTGCATGCTTAAGAGATTATTTGCGTGGTAGGGTTAGGTGTCTGGATAAGAAGTGTTAAGGAACAGATCTCTGTCTTGGTGTTAGATTGGGTGGGGTTCGTTCGACTCTTAGCAGTGTTAATTTGGCAGATAACAGTGGCGGGAGCGAATGTTATTATCTGTTAAGAGCTGAATTAACACGCGACGTGTTACTGCGTGGTGACCCTGAGAGAGGATGATTTGTTGGTGACTTTCGGATCCGGGTTTCCGCGTTTCAAGGTGGGAATTTAATTACTTTAACACGGGGAGACAATTAAAAAAGACCAGCGGGAACAGAGAACGAAAGAACAGGGAATACTAATGTACCTACGTTTGTGCTGTATATCCTGTTATGCCAACATTTGTTTACTTTAAATTAAATCATCAGCTGCCGGGCAGGTCCCTCTGAGGTCCCCCTGACAGATTGCAGGGTCACTGACATTGTGTGTACCTGCAGCTGCGGACATGAGTAAGGGGTGACAGGCGGTGGGGGGGAGGAGGAGGAGGAGGGGGGGAGCTAGGTTGTGGGGGGGCATCTCTGCTTGGAGGTGACTAATTACCCATACCAATGACCCGTCTGTCTGTGGCACAGCACGTGTGACAGGCAGCGGCTATACTGACGAGTGAATTCTCTCTCTCTCTCTCTCTCACGCACCCTGCCTCTCTCTCCCTCTGTCTTTCCCTCTCCCTCTCTTCGCTCTCTCTCTCTTTCTCCCTGTCTCTCTTTCTCTCTCGCCCTCTCTCCCCTTCCCCTTTCTGTCTCTATCTCTCTCTCTGTTGCATTTTCTCTTTCCCTCTCCTCCCTTCCTCTCCTCCCTCTCGCTCTCCCTGTATCTCTTTCTCTCTCGCTCTCTCTCCCTCCCTTCCTTTCCTCTACTCTCTCCCACTCTCTCTCTCCTTGTCTTTCTTTCTCTCTTGCTCCCTCTCCCCCTTTCTCTCTGTCTGTTGCTTTCTCTCTCTCTCTCTCTCTCCCTCTCTCACTCTCACTGTCTCTATCTCTCGATTTATCTCCCTCTCTCTCTCTGTCTCTCGTTCTCTCTCTCTGTCTCTCTCTCTCTCTCTCTCTGTCTCTCTCTCTCCCTCTCGCTCTCTCTCTCTCTCTGTGCCGTGTGCGTAGTTTCTGTTTTCTCTCTGTCAGACTTCCCCATAGTTCACTGGGGGGTTTGATTGACAGCTCGGGAGCCTTACGTAGCACGGAAGCCTGTTGCCTTGGAGACGCTGGTGCGTCTGACCCAGCTGGCTGTTGGAGGCGGGGAGGCCAAGATGGAGAGACGGCTTCCTGTGTGATTACGGTGCCGATTTCCAGCTCCGAATTAACAGATGTAGATACCCCCACTGAAATGATAGGGAGATGTCACGAGGAAGCCATTTCCATAAGCCAGCACTGATATCCGTATTAAGATTCCCGGGCAAAGATTGTGGCTTGGATGATAAACAGCTTTAAGCCTACAAAGGTCTGAAAACTGTTAAATATAGTTCCAGTAACTGGAACATTTTTATGAAGTTTAGGCATGAGGGTAAAACACACCTGTATCCACGTGTGTGTTTGTGTACGTGCATATCCTCACATATTGTATTTTGGTGTGTGGCTCAACTTTTAAGTGTCAGTTAATGGCCGTTAACGAGCGAGAGCACAGAGACTGTTACAGCTTAGACCTGAGCCTGTTACAGCTGAGACCCCAGCCTGTTACAGCTTAGACCTGAGCCTGTTACAGCTTAGACCCCAGCCTGTTACAGCTTAGACCTGAGCCTGTTACAGCTTAGACCCCAGCCTGTTACAGCTTAGATCTGAGCCTGTTACAGCTGAGATCAGAGCCTGTTACAGCTTAGACCCCAGCCTGTTACAGCTTAGACCTGAGCCTATTACAGCTTAGACCCGAGCCTGTTACAGCTGAGATCAGAGCCCGCTACGGCTGAGGTCAAAGCTCGGTACGGCTGACAGGTGACGGGTATAGCTCCGCCCCTGGGCGTGGCGCTGGCAGGTGTTCGGGCCTGTCCTGCCGACCACATCCCGATGTCCCACCGGGGTCACCTGTGAGCTAGCTCGGGGGGGGGGGAGGGGGGGGAAGGTGAAAGCCAAACCTGACTGGCTTCACTTCTGTTCTGACAGTCGCTTGACCGTTAACCCCGACCCTAACCCCAACCCTAACCCCGTCCCCGTCCCATGACAGGGGATCACCGTTACCCCTGAGGACAGGCTCGAGCGGCTCGGCGCTCTTGTCCAGGCAACGCTAACGGCGCTCTGGTCCGCTCTGTTTATTAGCTGAGACACACGCTCCTTCTATTCCGTTCTTCTTCTTTTTTTTTTTCTTCTTTTGCACAGCTGGCGTGTCTGCGCCGCTCGCGAGTGTGTCTGCGTTTTCAATCTCCCGGTGTGAAGACAAGTGTCTGCGCATCCCAGCAAATAAATAGGTTTTTGTGTGGGTGTGTGTGTGTGTGTGTGTGTGTGTGTGTGTGCGCGTGTTTATGTACTTTTGTTTGTTTGTGTCTGGGTGTGTGTATGTATGTACTTGTGATGTTTGTGTCTGGGTATGTGTGTGTGTGTGTGTGTGTGTGTGTGTGTGTGTGTATGTATTTGTGTATGTTTGTGTCTGGGTGTGTGTGTGTGTGTGTGTATTTATGTATGTTTGTGTCTGTGTGTGTGTGAGTGTGTGTGTGTGTATGTATTTGTGTCTGTGTCTGTGTCTGTGTGTGTGTATGTGTGTGCAGGTGCATGTCTGTGTGTGTGTATGCGTGTGCATGTCTGTATGTGTTAGCGTATGTGTGCCAGCGCCCATGTTCATACGTGTGAGAGTGTGTGCATTTGCGCTAACACACGCGTGTGAAGCGGTCTGTGCGCTTGCGTGTTTTTTGGCGGGGAGGCAGCTGGCGTGTCGAGACCCTCATTTCTCTTCGGCCGGGGATGATTGAGCTCAGGTGGTGGTGGACCGCGCCCCGGACGCCCGGCTCCCCTCTCCAGGTGCACGCTGGGATTGCTTTTGTCGGACGCGAGGTGTCTCTCCTTCGCCTCCTCCTCGGAGACGGCGATCCGCGTCGTTTCATTTGCGCTCCCCGCCGGCCGCTCCCCGCGCGTCCCCCGCGCGGCGTTTTGACGCGGCGTTTGGCTTTCAGGCCACGTCCCGCAGAAGGGGGTTATTTTCGATCGCGGAAGAATTTCCCCTCGTACCGCGGAGCTGTGTGTTTTTGCGCGTGCCGTGCCACGAAGCCTCCGGACAGTTCGTATTGTTCCCCCGAAAGTTAATAAACACGTTTCCTCGTTATTCATTAAGCGAGGACTTTATTTTTGTAAACAGCAATTAGAATTAATTTGAGAACGAGGCGACGCTAATTAGCCACCAACGTTAAAGACGTGACGTTAGGTTAATCGCGGTAATGAAAAGTCGCTGTTCCCTGTTTGCTTTGTGGGCGGTTGCCTGCTTTTGAACAGCGTTCTGTACATTGCATTACATTACAGGCATGTAGCAGACGCTCTTATCCAGAGCGACTTACACAACTTTTTTTACATAGCATTTTACATTGTATCCATTTATACAGCTGGATATATACTGAAGCAATTTCGGTTAAGTACCTTGCTCAAGGGTACAACGGCAGTGTCCTACCCGGGAATCGAACCTGCGACCTTTTGGTTACAAGCCCAGTTCCTTACCCACTGTGCTACACTCCGTCCTGTAAACCCTTAGCTTGGCTCGTGTTTTTCAACGATGTCTCTCGTCATTTCTGGTAGCAGGCCGTGGTGGTGGGGGGGGGGGGGGGGGGGGGTGGGGTGTATCATTTTTAAGGCTTTTGTCTCTGTGCCAACAGCTACCGGACCTTTGTCTCCGAGGACGCTGGGCCCAACACGCTGGTCGCCACGGTGCTGGCCAAGGACCCCGACGGAGATGGAATAACGTACAAGATCGCGTCGGGCAACGAGGAGGGCAACTTCGTCATTGACAGCCAGAAAGGTGCTCCAAATCGCTCCCTCCCTTCTTCACTCCATCACTCCCTCCGTCTCTCTCTCTCTCTATCACTCATTTCTCTCCCCCCCCCCCCTCCTCCTCCTCCATTTCAAATCTGCACGCACCCCCCTGAGAATTCTCAAATTATGTGAACCCTTCAGATAATTTGGGAACCTCGGATAATGTCACCCCTATAGTGCCGGGTGATTGCTCTTCCTCCTCGTCCTTTCAGCTTCTCTTCTTTCAGCTTCTTTATTCATCTGATTTTGGGGGGATTTGCAGAAATTCTGCCTTTCATTTGGCCACTGGTCAGCACACAATAACTGCCTGATATAATGCCAGACTAGGCCTTTAAACATTGTTAAATACCATTTCAGGACTCGTATATAGGCCCGTGAGTCTTTTCCAGGAGCTTATGGCCTGCAAAGTATTTAACATGAGTCTCGATCCTCAAGGCACCACTTCACTCTAATTCTAGTAATAAGCAACACGTTGTGTCATCAAAGGAACACCAGCAATTATGCAATTATGGACCAGCTGAAGAGCCCAAACAGTTGGCGCAAAGATCAAAAGTTTCGAAACCAGGGGTGTCCAACCTCGGTCGAAAAAGGTTTAGTGCAGGTTTTTGTTTGAACCGCAAACTTAAGCACCACTCTTGACTAATCAAGGTCTTGATTGGAGACCATTTAAATAAAAAAAAATTGTGCTCATCGTAGCGCTGGGCTAGATTATTAGCTTACCCTCGAGGTCCTTCATGGATAGGACTGGGCACTCTGCGGCGTTCGAATGATTAGCTGAGATGATTAAGGCCGCTGATTACTGATAACTGCGCTGATTACTGAACTTCATTGACCGCTTGGTGTCATAGGAGGGAACTACAGGCTACCAGGAGAAAAAATTGAAAAAAAATTAGGACAAAATCGTGGTCCTCATGAGTAATGAATAATTTTGGTTTGTGCGACTCACAGATTCGTGTGAAACCAGTTTGTTGTGTTTGTCAGACTGTTGGTTTGACGAATCGGGGTGGCGGTGGTGGGGGGTCTTTGGGGTTCACAGTTGAAGGCGGAATCGGTCGGTTTGCCCCCCGCGATGGTGGGGGGGGTGGGGCTGACGTGTAGCCTGTAAACAGCGTGAACCAGAAGTGCCATCTCATTCGCATGGAGCGCAAACGCGTGCGGGCACGAGCCAGAGTGACGGCGGGCAGGTGGGACGGTGGGAAAGGCATCTCTGCCGTCTGCCAATCACATCCTTTACAGGGTTGCCATGGAAGCGACGGTTAACCTGACTGGTGCGATCGCCAAGCTCCGCCCAGGAAGAGATTTCAGCCTAACGTGTGATTTTTATTTATACATTCTTTTTTTTTTCTTTTTTTTTTACATTTATTTATAAATGCAATATTATATTTTGTATTCGGAAGGGAGAGGCGCTGAGCCACGGCGCCATTTAACCTCTGTTGCCCGTAGCGATTTAAGCCGCTTGTTATTGCGAGACGAGGCGGAGGCTGGCAGTCTGCGGCCGTTTGTTTGGAACAGGTGTTCCGCCGATCCGCTGATCTTTAAATTACACGGATGCCCCAGACATCTGCTCGTTGTGAGTCCGCTGTCATCTCCACATGATATAGCAGTCAGTGGATCAGAGCGGGGTAAGCGGGGGGGGGGGGGGGGGGCTGTTGGTTTCGACTTTCCTATATGACCTGGATGCTCGCCTTCAGCCCTGCGGGGGGGGGGGGCGGGGTGCGGTGTGTATGGTGTGTTTATTTCAGCCAATTATCCGGTCTTAATTAAGGCTGTGTACACATATGCTGGTTCGCCCCTGCACTGGACCACTGAGAGGTGTGGTCTCTGAAGCCTGCAGACGTAGCCCGTGCCTGTCGATAGTCTCGTATGAAATAAACGGCCCGGCTAATCGATTCGTCGAGGGCGGGAGCTGTCACGAAGCGCTGAAACGGATTCGCTCTCCTCGACGACGCCGGGGCTCTGACGTCTCCCCCGCCCCTCTAACGACCCTAACCGATTGGTCGCCGAATTTCCCCCCCTCTGAAGCCAGGCGTTAGCGTTCCCGGGGGGCGGGCGGGCGGGCGGGCGGGCGAGCGGGCGAGCGGGGCGAGCGAGCGAATGAATCATGGGAAGCTCAAAACGAACGAAGCACCTCGGTAACATCACGTCTACGGCCCCGTAACGGCAGAGATAAAAATGTCAGTTGGTAATAGAATGCGGAATTCCATTTTGATGGATCAGGAGAGGTTCCGGAGAGGCAGTAAATCAATAGCCCAGTGGCAGCTGACAGTAGAACTGAGCGCTGTTGTTCTCTCTATTCATTTGGAACTGCGGTAACGGTGGACTTCAGGTTTCAGGACTTCCTCGCCAACAATTATGCTTTTAACAAGTGAACAGACGCTACGGCCGTTCAGCCAATCAAACGTGAGCGTGGTCTGTGTATGCATGTGTGTGAGTGTGTGTGTGTGCATGTGCGTGCGTGTGTGTCTCCTGTTATAACTGCCGTCGTTAGTGTAGCAAATGTTTACAGAATTTTTTTTTCTCGCAGCATGCATTGCTACAACATTTAAACAGTTTTTTCGCTAAATCATTTTTAGGTATTTCTAAGAAGGCTACTCGCAGGACTGACGTGTCAATAATTTTCATGAATTTAATTCAGTAATATAAATATATAAATATATATATATATATATATCTCAGCATATGGAATGGCCAATCATAATCACTGGCTCGTCTTGTCACCATAGCGACTTGTGTCTAGGTAAGAGAGAGAAAGAGAGTGCAGGCGGTTGTGCATGTGCGCCACCGACCAACTTCCGCTTCCTGTCGGTCGCCGCGGCGCCGGGTGGGACGCGCGTGGTCGCGCCGCCAGCCGGCTGCTCTTCGCGCTCGAGCGCGTGCGACGAGACCAGACAGAGACAGAGACGGAGACGGAGACAGAGCCCTGCCCTCCGCCACCCTGCCTCCCTGGGCAACGCTTCAGCCAATCACACGGCCCGCCCACCCGAGCCTGCTGTCCGGGATGAGCACTGGCACAGCAGGGATTCATCACCAGACTACGCCGTGAATCACCGCACTGAACAACCGTGCTTTAGCCAGACCTGCCTGTCAGTGTGTGCCTATATATATATATATATATATATAAGTGTATGCATATCATTTGTGCTTCTTAGGGCTGGAGCAGCAGATGGGTAATTACTCTTTTTTTACGCTGCATCTCATCAGGAAGTAGCGCCACCGAAGACGTTCTCTGGATTCAGTGCTGGATGTTCCAGGAATAAATGAATGGCTGAGTGGTGGAGGCATTTATTTAAGCAGCGCTCCGGGTTCCTGTACCCCGCGTCTCCTTCGCTCCGTCTGCGGTCTGCGGCTTATATAACAGCCGCTGCCCCCCCCCCCCCCCCCCCCCCCCGTGCCCCCCTTCCCCAGCCCCCCCCCCCACCCCCCCCCCCCCCCAGGGGCCGATGTCCGGATGCCTCCTCCTCCCCGCTTGATCTGTAGATGAGAGGCGGCGTGGTGAGAAGGCAGCCGGGGCGGGGGGTTGGGGGGGGTCGGGCGCCCCATTACACGGGTGCAGTGATGCCCGAAAAAGAGACATCTTTCCCCCCCTGCTCCCATCTGCGGGGCGATGTCGAGCTGGGATGTCCCCATGTGACCAAAGGACGAGAGGAGGAGGTGGGGAGGGGGGGTAGGGGGGAGCTGGCTGGCCACGCCCACAATTCTGTCACAGACCCAGGCCAGGATTCCGTTGAATTTGTCCTTGACTTAAGAAATTTAAGTGTGTGTTTTTTTTTTTTTTGCCCTCTTCATAAATATGATTTGGCAAGCCCCTACCAATTAAGTTAATGTTTTTGGGAATGCTCAACTGGCCAAATTGGCCAAACCAAGCCTTGCATGTAATTGAGGGTCAAAGTTAAGGGTAAGTGTTGATTGAATACAGGACATAGGTCTTTGCAGATGGGATCTGCTGCAGCAAGGACACTGCGAAAGCCGGGGAATATTTCTAAGAGCGTCCTTAAATTCCCCGCGAAAAAACTCCTTTTCTTTAGCTACTTGGGCTTTGACTTCCTTTGTTGAAAAATTGGCCCACATCCCCCCTCCCCCACTACCCTATTTCCCCTTATACCAAATTGTACCCGGTACAGTGCAGTACAATACAATTATATTTCTCCCCTCAGGGCAAGTAGATAGAGCTACCGTACATTATAAATGGACTACTGACACACAGACACTTAGACACATGTGGCACACGGGCAGAATAGCACTCCCTCCGCCTGTCTTTAAACCTTAGAAGACTGGGTTTTTTTTCTAAGTCAGTGTTCTAGAACTCCATGGCTTTCGATCGCCAGCAGTCATTGTGACATCAGCGTTAGAATGTTAGTGCTAGGAACATTCTAATCGCATATTTCTCATCTTACACCTTAAAGGATTTAATGGCTACAATAATAAATTTAAAAAAAAAACAATAAATGAATAAAGCCCTATTTTAGAGTCAGGTGAGGTGGTATCCAGGGGCAAACGTTCTGTAGAGGAGGGAATGGCTGTACATTCCTCACTCCCAGTCTGTGGAGTATACCAGCCGGTGAGATACAGGACCGGATCGGCTCGGGATGCCTTCTGCTCTGTGTACTGTAGCTCTGTGTTCCCCCCCCCCACTCCACCCCGGCCCCCGGGGGGTCGGCCGGGCCGCTGGACCCACCTTGGAAACGGAACCCGTGACAAGAGCCTGACTGACAGCTGACCTTAAATCCCTGCGCCCCACCGCCGGGCGTGTGTCTCTGTGCGTTTTCATTGGACGGGAATTGATTATGTTTCCGTCTGAACCCTCGGAGAGGACAGGCCGCGTGCAACAGGGCTCTGGCTTTGATTTTGGGGGGGGGGGGGGGGGGGGGGGTGGGGTGCCGGTGTGGGGGGGTGGGGAGGTGGGGGGCTTGAGGGGGGGGGGGGCGGTGACGAAGAGGCCGAGTCATACAGCTCTTGCAGCTTCATCTACCTCAAGGAGAGGAGAGGGAGGAGAAGGGAGGGGGGATGAGGGAGGGGTGGTGAGGGGGGGGGATGAAGGAGGGGGGGTTTGGGCTGTGAGGTTCGAGCGGCTCTCATCTCCGCGGCACACGGCGGTGCGACTTCACTTCGTGCTCCGCTATCTGAGAGCCTCACGTCCTTCAGATCTGCCCACGTACATCCCAGGTCCCCCACTTATCTGGGGAGAGGTGCGGGTGCGGGTGCGGGTGCGGGGTGGGGGGGGGGGTGCACGGAGCGTGTCCGCTAACCGCACGCCCAAAGCGAGAGGTACGTGACAGAATACAAAGAGCGGAATTAAACTGTAAAACAGAGCACGGGAGGGAAAAAAAGAAAAAAAAGAAAAAAAAAAGTTGCATCCAAGGCAACCGTCGCCAAGGGGACCGGGGCAGAAGTTACAGGAAGTTGAGGAGGAGGTGGGGAAGGAAGGCGATGCGGACGGTCTCGTCGGACTCATCCCTCAGTCTGTCTTTTCCTCTTTCAGAACCTCTCTCCTTCATTTCATCTTTCATTCTCTGTCATTCTGCATTGCTTTTCTCCCCCCATCCCCCCATCCCCCCCCCCATCCCTTCCGTCTCGCTGTCGGTTAATCTCTCTCTCTCTCTCTCCGTCTTTCATTTATTTGTCCTGCGCCCCTCTTTTATCTCCCCGTTCTCATATCACCGCGGCTGTGCCTATCAATTTCTCATGCCTCCATTACGGTGGCAAATAGGGTGTTTGGAATACCAAAGAATTTTGGACTTTACACACCGAGCGCAATCCCCGGTGTAAAATCAGCTGCAGTGGTGTTTATGTGAGTCCAGCATGGATGATATATATACTCCATTAGCGCTAAACTGCTCTCTCAGAGTTTACCTTACGCTGAAAACTGTGCTTTTGCACAGAAGTGGACAGAAAGCAAATAAAATCCAGCGCAGGTGTGCAGGTGTGTCCTTCCCCCGTGTCAAGGGCTTTTCCTTTATCAGCGTCTGGCTTTTCTGGAAATCCCAAAAAGCCGCCTTTTCAAACCCACGACTTACGCCCGCCATCCATTTCCCCAGCCACGTAATCCTGTTTCCTCCTATAACCCTTCTGATTTAATGTGGAGAGAAAAAAAAAAAAGAAGGCAGTGACTAATTTCAGAAATTAATACCCATAAGCCCCCCCTTGTTCTCTTTACCCGCTCTTGCCGCTCCCGCCCGCCACCGGGTCCCGATTCGTGACAAACGCAGAGCTGTGATTGGCTGTCGGCCGACTAACCGATGGGTTTTTTTTGCGCAGGTCTGATACGGCTGCGGTCCAGCCCCCCCCCCAGACTGCAGGGGCTGGAGTACGTCCTGAACGTCACGGCGACCGATGACAACGCCTCGGGCGGGCCACACCCGCTGTCCTCCGTCGCCCGGGTGATAGTTGGCGTGGACGACGTCAACAACAACAAGCCCGTGTTTGAGAAGGTGAGCTCTGGCTGTGCCCGTCTTCTCTCTCGCCATTCCCCTTCTTTCTTTCACTTTTTCAGCCCTGTGCACTTTTCAGAGCTCCCCTTTCTCTCTCCCTCTCCCTCTCTCATTTCCCACTGTCTGTTTGTCTGTCCATCTCTTCTTCCCCATGTTTCTTCCTTTTCCTCCGCCTCTACCCCCTCCATCTTTTTTCTTTCCTCCTGCTCCTCTCCACCCCCTCTCTCTTGCTCTCTTCTCTCTCCTCTCTTTTGCTTTCTCTCCTGATTGTCTCTCTCAATGGACAAGTGATCTGGTGACAGATCAAGTTTCTTTCCACTCTATCGAAGGGCTTTCAGGGAAGCTTTTGAAATTATTGCAGATTCAAGATATCCCTGTTTTTTTTGTTTGTTTTTTTTTTGTTTAGAAAGGACTCAGTAGGAAACAAGCTGGATTTGAATGAACTCCTCTGGCCTTTTAGATAACCGTTTTGTTGAAATGATTCTGCAAATCACGTGTCTTCTGGGGTCTTTGCTGCGCACACATTTCATTGCTTAACCCTTTCGGGGGGATGCGGTTGCCGGTAGAAACCGCATATTATTTTCTCTCTCTCTTATATTTGCATTTTTATTTGTAGCAGGACCTCTGGGACGTTCTGAAGTGGATTGTGAAAGAGGTACAAGGGGGTCCTCGCGATACGTGGCAGTTACGCTCCAAATAAAAACAGCAACAGTGGGAAACGGTGTACGGGGGGGGGGATTTTCTCCCGTAAGAATTAATTCCGATTAGAGGGGTTGCGTTCCAATGTGCGGTTTTACGTCCTCCAGGGGCGGATAACGAACCGTTTAAACGTACGCGTAATTATGCGGTAATCACTCTTAAATGCCGGATCGCCTCCTCTCGGGCACAGGCACGTGCTTAACACTTGATCCTCGTTTTTTTTCCCCGCTCGTCTCGCGGCGGTAATGAAGTCTTCGTGTTCGCGGGTTGTGCGCTTCTTCTCTCTCTCCCGTGTGCGCAGAAATAACTTTGACCGCAGGGTTCTTTTTTCCGGTGTTGTACTTCCCCGTGCGTACGGAACGTTTGGTGCCTGTTGCAGCAGCCGTTACACCCCCTTCTCTCTCTCTCTCTCTCTCCCTCGACTGACCCGACCTATCCCATTTTTAAGGCAACATCTGTCAATCACAGCGACAGAACTTTACAGAGATTCACAATAACCGTAACTTTTACGGTAAGCAGTGTACGGTTCAAGTACGGTACTGTATTACAAAACGAAGTTCTCACGTATGCTTGGAAAAGTAACCAGGAAAACCAATGGTGGGTGCGAGAGGGAGGTGCAGAGGCACCAAGTGTCATGGTATCGTGAGGTCACGCCGAGCCGGCCTTCCCTGGATGCGCCAAAAAAACAAACAAGACAAAAAAAAAACAATAGGATTACATGGTGAACACATTTTCCGTTGGGACAAAACTATGTAAGTGCGGGGAATTATTGGATTAGACATGAACAGAAAGCAGCCCACAGGTCGTAAGTGTGAAAAGGATAATGGGAGTCAGAGTGGAATCAGAGTGTAGCACACAGGAACTGACATTATCCTCGTATTTCCTGTGTCAAATTTTGAATGTGTACGTGGTGCTACTGCATCTGAAGTCCCCCTGCTGAAAATTCCATTTTAAACCAGCCTAAACTCGTCAAACTGGTTGGTTTAAGCTTTTTTTCTCAACACCTGGTTGGTCAACCAGCTGCTGAACAGCCAGTATCCTGTAGTCAGTTAGTCCACCAGTTTGACCACCAATGTACTCTGCAAGCTTAACCAGTTTTGACCAGCTATTTCCAGCTCGAGACCAGCGTTGACCAGCTGGAAGTGTGGAGAACATAGTGTAAACCAGATTCTAATCCCAGCCGGTTTTAGCTGGAACTTTCAGCATGGCCTGTATTTGAGGTGCATCATAATGCATCTCCCCTGAATCTTTGTCAATAGTGACACAAATACATACACACACGCACAGACAGACACACAGGCAAGCATACTCACACACACAGACACACAGGCAAGCACACACACACACACAGACAGACACACAGGCAAGCATACACACGCACAGACACACAGGCAAACATACACACGCACAGACAGACACACAGGCAAGCATACACACGCACAGACAGACACACAGCCAAGCATACACACGCACAGACAGACACACAGGCAAGCATACACACATGCACAGACACACAGGCAAGCATACACACATGCACAGACACACAGGCAAGCATACACACATGCACAGACACACAGGCAAGCATACACACACACACACAGACACACACACACAAGCACGCATGCATGCAAACACGCACAGACACACACAGACACGCATACACAATGGAACAAAAAAAAAAGAATTCATGTTGTCTATGCTCCCTTGTGCATTTTTATGAGATTAGGTCTACTTCCATGAATTTCTATGTCTTGGGGGTGCAGGGGCGCGGGGGGGGGGGGGGGTATGCAGAGCCGAGGCACATGGAGAGAGGAGGGAGAGAGAGAGAGAGAGAGAGAGAAAAGGAGGGAAGGAGGGAGAATAAGGACAGGAGGAGGGCGAATGAGGAGGGACTGTGACACACGGGCTCCATTAAGGGCTCGGCCCCTGATTGCACCGCCTCATCTTTCAGTTGGATCACGTCGGTCTGGCACTCGCACTCTTATCAGACCTCCCTCCTCCCTCCTCCCTCCTCCCTCCTCCCTCCTCCCTCCTCCGCCGCGGGACTGTTCAGCATCATCCGAGAGGACGACCGGGGGGAGAGAGAGAGAGAGAGATAAAGAGGGAGTAAGTGAGAGGATAGGGAGAGAGAGGGAGAGAGAGAGAGATAAAGAGGGAGTAAGTGAGAGGATAGGGAGAGAGAGGGAGAGAGAGAGAGATAAAGAGGGAGTCAGAGAGTGGAAAGAGAGAGAGGGAGAGAGAGATAAAGAGGGAGAAAGTGAGAGGAGAGAGGGAAAGAGAAGAGATAGAGAGAAGAAGAGAAAGAGAGATGGGGAGAAAGAGAGAGAGAGGGGAGAGGGACAGAAGAGAGAGGAAAGAGCAGAGGAGAGGAGAGTGAGAGAGACACAGAGACAGAGAGAGAGATAGAGACTGAGAGCGAGAGAGAGAGTGAGAGATAGAGACAGAGAGCGAGAGAGTGAGAGTAGTGTAGTCAATGTCTGAGCTGTATGCTGCAGGTTGTAATCACTGAACTGGAGACGGGTGCTGGGGCCGCCCCCCCGCCGCCTTGCAGCAGTCCCCTGCTCCCAGAATGCACTGCTCCCAGGTGCCTTGACAGCCCTGTTCAGTGCGCCAAATCCTGGAGCTGTGGGACTCCATGCTGCCCCTCCTGAGTCTGAAACATGGCCGCCTGCCCAGAGTCATCAACCCCCCCAGTAACTCCACCCCACTCCCCAACAAAAAAACTCCTCCCATTACACTAAGCTAGACTGGGACTCATTCAACTACTGATAATTGGAAAGAGGATTCACGTCCTACAGATTATTCGCCATCAAGGCTAAATATCAAAGAAAAGAGGTCTTATATAGTCATTTTATTTTATTTTCTGTCCAATTAAATATCCCTAGTTGGCTATTTCATTCCTTTCTGTACACAGAAAAGCAGGTTTCCACAGAGGGAGAGGAATGCTGATGTTTTTCTCACCTTTCAGTGTGAGGCCAGTGAGTGGGCGAGAGAGAGAACGAGAGTGAGAGAGAGAGAGAGAGAGAGAGAGAGAGAGGGAGGGAGAGACAAACACACAGTTATTATCTTGGCTGTTATTATTGTGTTGATATGTTATTATTGCTGTTTATGTGTATGTACATACATGTGTCTGTATGAGTATATGTATACACACAATCACATTATTCTGTTATTATTCCTTGTTTGTTATTGCATGTTTCACATGTTCCTTGCCATGCTTTGGCAATACAAATGGACATTTTTCATGCCAATGAAGCACTTTGAATTAACTTCATTAAATAAAAAGTGCTTTATTCAAGATTTGTGAGAGAGAGAGCAAGAGAGGGAGAGAGAGAGATTATGGAAGTTTTTTCAAGTTCGATCCACTGTATGTTCTACTATTTACTGTAGTATGTTTTCTAATTAATGTTTAACTTTTCAATGTTTAAACGCATGCTTTGGCAATATGTACATATATGTATGTATGTGTTACGTCATGCCAATAAAGCCATTTGAATTGAACTGAGAGAGAGAGAGAGAGAGGGAGGTTTTCTGCTCTTTACATCCATTGTGGAAGGGTCGATTCAAGGTTGCCTGAATTGTTAATCACAGCCCATTCTCAATGGAAAAAAAGATCATACACTGGGGTATAGTTATACTTGAGGCAACCCCCCCCCCCCCATCTTTCTTTCTCTTTTGATAACAATTCTCTTTTTTGATAACAAAGTTTCAATTCGTGTTTATAATGTTTTATTGACATGAAATGCAGAACTGTTAATATTGCTTAAAGCTATGGAGCAGAACGCGAGATAAGAAAGGTAAAATACCGCGCAATACGTTAAGATAGCTCCAAAAAACTCAATATTGCACGGGGAAAATATAACCCCGTTTATCTCCTTATCAGGCAACGTGCAATATGACCTGTTTGGCTGGCGCGTAA
The DNA here is from genome assembly GCF_013347855.1 of Anguilla anguilla. NCBI lineage: Eukaryota > Metazoa > Chordata > Actinopteri > Anguilliformes > Anguillidae > Anguilla > Anguilla anguilla. Next base: position 58,801,303 of record NC_049205.1, read on the forward strand.
AGAGATCGCTCTGCATCAGGCTCGTAAAGGCAAACTGTGTATTTTATTAGCGCGACAAAGCATGTATTTTCTCCGTTAGTCAAATCTGGAATAATTGCTGCTCACAGAGATTTCCCAGCAAGCGGTCTCCTATCGGTACCGCAGTTGGCTACAGCTGTCGGCGCGGCAGCATTTTGAAAACTGGCTTTGCAACGGTCTGCTAGTTGCGTTATTTTTTAACTGCCCATTGTCATCGCGGATGCTTCCATAGTACGCTTCACCTTCACAGTCCGCAAGCCGACCGTTGTGGTGCCTTTTTGTAAATCGCTGGCGGACCCGACGGCTGTGGCGATATAGGGCTGCTAGTAGTAGGCCGTTGCGTGCTCGCTGGCTAAGGTGGGTAACAGTCCTACGGATTGGTCACGGTAATTTTTGGTTTGCAGCAGTCATTCGTACTGTTATTAGTCTTGCTGTTGTTAAAAGGTTTTGCACATGCTAAAGGCGTTAGTAAATCAGCCCCTGATGTGCTCTGCTGTTTATATTTCTAACAGTCACCATCGCCGTCCTCCTGCTTGTGCTAGCAGGCTACTGATGGCCTCGCAGCAGTCAAATGTGTTCTGTGCTCGTGTGAATTTGGCTCTGATTCGGGTGCATCACTAGTGCCACGCTATTTTATTTTAGCGTAATTGCATTTGCGCGACGTTGGTATGAGGCGGGTTAATGCAGTGAGACGCCCGACCCGGTTGTCTTAGTGAACTGCTTTCATTGCATTGCTGTGCCTGGTGCTGATAGGATTGTGGGTGTCTCGCTCTGCTTGATGCGTTCTAAATTTAACCCGCCCTTTGATGAGTTTTGACTAACAAAGGATATTGGCCTAAGTCCTCCATGCATTCACCGTTTCAGAGTTTCCCTTTGTTCTAGTAGCATCATTTGCCAAAATTGTATGGGGCCGTTGTCCCATTTAGAAAAATCTAACTCACACCTGGAAGGACCCAATTCTTCACTGTCATATAGGGCAATTCATTGAACATCACAAAAAACAAAAATTAATGAAAAATTTTTTCAGATTTTTTTTTTGTGTCTGACTTCTCATTGTGAGTTTTCTGTGTGGCTTTTTTTTGTGTCGGCTAAAATGCCCTGTGAGTTCTCTCTTTTCTCGAGTTCTTCTGTTCTTTCGAAATCGTAGAATTTTCTTTCTGCTCATGTCAAAATCGAAACCTTGACACTAACCAGTCTGGCAGATGAAAGGATCGCTTTGTTATTTCTTCTCGAAATCGTCAGACCGTACACACCGGCCATACCTCTCGGCTCTGCTACCCCAGGGCACCTTGCCCCACCTCTCATACGCTACATGACCAAAAGTATCTGGACACCCCTCAGCCTGGGGCTGTTTTTCATGGTTTGGGCTCGGCGTCTTGGTTCCAGTGAAGGCAAATCTTAACACTACAGCATGCGATCACATTCTAGGCGATTCTGTGCTTCCCCAACGGATTGGGGGAGGCCCTTTCCTGTTTCAGCATGACAGTGCCCCCGGGCACACAGCAAGGTCCATATAGAAATTGTTTTGTCGAGAACAGTGTGGAAGAACTCGACTGACCTGCACCGAGCCCTGACCTCAATCCCATGCAACACCTTTGGGATCAATTGTAAAGCCAACTGCGAGCCAGGCCTAATCGCCCAACGTCACTAATGCTCTTCCGCCTGAATGGAGGCAAATCCCTACAGCAGTGCTCCAACATCTAGCATAAAGCCTTCCCAGAAGAGCGGAAGTTATCTATAGCGGCAAAGTGTGGATGAACTCCATATTAATGCCGTAATTTTGGATGAAATGTTGGATGTCAGGTCAGGTGTGCACTTCTAGGTCTCCTGTCTGTATTTCCCCCCCCCCCCCCCCCCCCCCCACTGTGGTCGGGACAGCAGAAACCCCACCCACGTTCTGAGGCGTACTGAAGTCCCACCTCTTCAGATTGTACTGTGTACAGTCTGTACCGACTCTCCTGGCACTCACAATCCTATCCTCTTTCTTTCTTTTTTGGATTTTTCCTTTTGTTCAGTTAGGCTAACTTTACGCAAATTTATCATGACGTTCTGTACACTCTTAGTGGTACATTTGTATTCCTGAGAACATTTAGCTATGTTAACTTGCATGTTCTCCACTTTTGAGAGGCACTCTAGAAAAAAATCATCTGCTAAGTGCCTATAACGTAATGTCATGTCATGTATTAAGAGCGTCTGCTAAGTGACTGTAATGCAGTGTAATGTATGTATTCTCAGAATGGTTGAATGCTGCAGTGTGTGTATTGTGCTTATTTCTGAATGTAGTGTGAAGCTTTTGTTTCTTTTGTTTTTCTGAGAACTTTTGTTTTTCATATATCATTTGGCCGTTTCTCTTTATTTCCTGGGGAAAAAAGCCTGTGTGAAAAAGCACAAAGCAAAATATAAGAGGATTTTATTTCTTCCCCCCCCACCCCCCCACCCCCCCCCCCCCCGTCTACTAACTGTCAACAAAACTGTGCTCACAGCGACACGCTTCTCCTCTCCTCTCCCAAGAGGAAATCCAGCCTCTCTGAGAGCTTCTTCTGCAGCTCTCCAGAGCCGAGTGCTGGCCCGGCCTGGCTGCTAAATCGCGCGCGTGTGCGGGCGGGAACCCTACAAGTAGTACTCTGTCTCCACCCGAGAAAGAGAGGAAGCGCCGTCTGGTCCCGCTGACCGGCTACTCCATCTCGTCCCGCTAACTGCCACCGCCATCTCATCCTGCTAACCGGCTACGTCATCCTGTCCTGCTTACAGGCTCCACCATCTTGTCCTGCTAACCGGCTACGTCATCCTGTCCTGCTTACAGGCTCCACCATCTTGTCCTGCTAACCGGCTACGTCATCCTGTCCTGCTAACCCGGCTCCGCCATCTTGTCCTGCTAACCCGGCTGCGCTATCTTGTCCCCCTAACCCGGCTCCGCCATCTTGTCCTGCTAACCCGGCTCCGCCATCTTGTCCTGCTAACCCGGCTGCGCCATCTTGTCCTGCTAACCCGGCTCCGCCATCTTGTCCTGCTAACCCGGCTGCGCTATCTTGTCCCCCTAACCCGGCTCCGCCATCATCTCCCGCTACCCGGCTCCAACATCCCGTCCTGCTAACCCGGCTGCGCTATCTTGTCCCCCTAACCCGGCTCCGCCATCTTGTCCTGCTAACCCGGCTCCGCCATCTTGTCCTGCTAACCCGGCTGCGCTATCTTGTCCCCCTAACCCGGCTCCGCCATCATCTCCCGCTACCCGGCTCCAACATCCCGTCCTGCTAACCCGGCTCCGCCATCTTGTCCTGCTAACCCGGCTCCGCCATTTTGTCCTGCTAACCCGGCTCCGCCATCTTGTCCCCCTAACCCGGCTCCGCCATCATCTCCCGCTACCCGGCTCCAACATCCCGTCCTGCTAACCCGGCTCCGCCATCTTGTCCTGCTAACCCGGCTCCGCCATTTTGTCCTGCTAACCCGGCTCCGCCATCTTGTCCCCCTAACCGGCTGCATCATCCTGTCGCGATAACTGGCTCCAACATCTCCTCCCGCTAACCGGCTCCAACATCTCCTCCCGCTAACCGGCTACATCATCCCGTCCCGCTAACCGGCTACACCCTTATCCGCCGTTCAGCGTCGGGCTGCGATCGCTGAGTCTGTAATTAGGCCCTCGTTAGACGGTTTAGCGTGATGTCACACTCATCAGAATAGCGTTTCCTTGTGTTTGTCTGTTTCCTGTGTAAAACAACTCTTTTGTTTGTGTTTTGTAATCTGTTTAACTGATGTGTACTGCTTGTACTGAGGCAGCATATTTGTTTGCGGGTGTAACTGACCGGGGTGAGACTTTTTGTGGGGATATTTATGGTATTGTAGGGCTTTTGCAATCACAGGAACGGGGTAGAATTGTATTCAGTGGATGCAGAACTTTATCACCACCCTTTTGTTTGCCTGATAAAAATGGGTGCAGACATACAGTAATTCTACTACTGTAATTCTGTCGTGCATGCATTACTATTATTTTTATTGGATTTTTCTCCCATTAGTAAATGTCTGTCTATGAAATGACTCCATCCTAACTGCAATAGAGGGCAATTATAAATTACTTTAAAACATTTTTTTAATGGTAATTGTACAGTTTAGGTGGATATGAGAATTGACATTCTCATCTCCCATATTGCATCTCACATCTCTCTCTCTCTCTCCCTCAACCCTCTCTCACTCGCTGTCGGTCTCTCTCTCCTGTTCAAGATTCAATTCCAATTAAAATTCAAATGAGTCTAGTCTCTCAAACTCTGTCTTTTTCCAAACTTCTGGTTTCTTGTCTCTTTTGCAAGTTGAAACTCAGCACTTTCTCTCTGCCCTTTGTGTGTCTCTCTCTCCCTCTCTCTCTCTCCCTCTCTCTCTCTCTCTCTCTCTCCCTCCCTCCCTCCGCTCAGTGCCAGGAGTACAGGGAGAGGTCCTCTGTGCTGGAGAACCAGCCCCCGGGGACCTCTGTCCTGCAGGTGCACGCCGTGGACGCGGACGCGGGAGCCAATGGGAAGGTGACGTACGGCTTCATGCACAAGGACAGCGCCGTCCCTGCCTTCAGCATCCACCCGGAGACAGGTACGCGGCCGAGCGCGCGCGCGCGCACCGCCATGCAGTAGGGGGCGCTAGCGTACTCACGCAGAGTAGCAGTATGGATCAGTGGTCAGAGCAGCAGTGTGGATCAGTGGTCAGAGCAGCAGTGTGGAGTAGTGGTCAGAGCAGCTGTGTGGAGCAGTGGTCAGAGCAGCTGTGTGGAGTAGTGGTCAGAGCAGCAGTGTGGAGCAGTGGTCAGAGCAGCAGTGTGGATCAGTGGTCAGAGCAGCAGTGTGGAGTAGTGGTCAGAGCAGCAGTGTGGAGCAGTGGTCTGTGCAGCACTGTGGAGCAGTGGTCAGAGCAGCAGTGTAGAGCAGAGCAGCAGCGTGGAGCAGTGGTCAGAGCAGCAGTGTGGAGCAGTACTTCAAAGAACAGTGCATGTTCATAAATGTGTAATGTGGTCAGAAAGTGCAGAGTGCAAGATGCCTTTGTTGTCTGGTAATTGGATAAACAATGCAGCAAACCCCCCGTGCGTACACAGTTCTTCATTACGCAGTGCCGAATGGGTTAATATATTTTTTTTTGCTGTGCCGCTCCTGCTCTTAGAATTCAGACCTTGATGCATTTCAAGTGTTCCAAATTTCAATCCAATTTTCTGTAATCACATCCTTTCAAAATGTGTCACTGCTGAAAAGAGAGGTTCAAAAGAGGAGGGATTTAATAGAATTTCGCCGGAGCACCCTTTCAAGGGAGAACGCCGCTCCCCGCGCTTTTGCAGAAACACCTTTAAGAATTTCTAAAAAACCCGTCTCGTTCGAAAAGACCGCAGAAAAAAAAAAGAATTTGTGTCAGGTGTGCATAAGAGAATTGTGTCCATGTAGGCTTCTGTGGAACACTTCTTCCTGAAAGACATCGATGTGATGCTGGTGCATTGTTGTGCGGAATGGCAGGGTTGAATCATTGTCATTGTATTGTGGCTTCCGATGCCGTGGAAGGCTAAATTCTTGCTGAAGGACGGTGCTGTCTGGTTCACACGCACTAATATTTATGCCAAGGATATTTATTCATATGACTTATTTATTTAATTTAACGGTTAACAAATCCAGGTGAAACCCATTGAGAAGAAAGTGTCTTTCTTCCTTGGGTGACTGGAGCCAAAACAATGAATATTGGACATTTATGTAAACAGTAAAGTTCCTTTCCATTCTGTTGGGATAGAGTAGAACTAAATGATGTGCTATTCTATTCTATTCTATTCTATTCTATTCTCTCTACAGGTGTGTATTGTATTCTAGTTTATTGAACACTGAATATTTCTCTGTGTGCACTACATCAAAACAAATCGTGAACCGGTGTCCTAGTGGAGAGTGTTTTTTGGGACACTTATAGGTGAAAATTTAAGCTGCCAATTGGGCCAATCAGAGACGTGGAAGCTGCTCGATAACAGAAATGTTGGAAGCGGGTCCCCTCGGATCGGAGTTCGTGCTTTGAACCTGAGGTGCACTTCCCGATGTCGGCGTTCCCCGGGACACTGACGTTCCGAAATCTGGCTCTTCCAGGCGTGATCGTCACGGCCAGGAAGTTCGACCGCGAGAGACAGCGGGAGTACGCCGTCACGGTAACGGCCACGGACCAGGCCGCCGAGCCGCTGATCGGGATTTGCCAGATCAACATTCTGATCCTGGACGAGAACGACAACGACCCGAAATTTGAGAACCTGCGTTACGAGTGTAAGTATCAGTCAGTCACCATCCATCCATCCATCCATTATCTATATCCGCTTATCCTGTGCAGGGTCACCATCCATCCATCCATCCATTATCTATACCCGCTTATCCTGGGCAGGCCCACCATCCATCCATCCATTATCTATACCCACTTATCCTGGGCAGGCCCACCATCCATCCATCCATTATCTATACCCGCTTATCCTGGGCAGGGCCACCATCCATCCATCCATTATCTATATCCGCTTATCCTGGGCAGGGTCACCATCCATCCATCCATTATCTATACCCACTTATCCTGGGCAGGCCCACCATCCATCCATCCATTATCTATATCTGCTTATCCTGGGCAGGGTCACCATCCATCCATCCATTATCTATATCTGCTTATCCTGGGCAGGGTCACCATCCATCCATCCATTATCTATACCCACTTATCCTGGGCAGGCCCACCATCTATCCATCCATTATCTATACCCACTTATCCTGGGCAGGGCCACCATCCATCCATCCATTATCTATACCCGCTTATCCTGTGCAGGGTCACCATCCGTCCATCCATTATCTTATACCCGCTTATCCTAGGCAGAGTCACCATCCATCCATCCATCCATTATCTGTACCCGCTTATCCTGGGCAGTCACCATCCATTCATCCATTATCTATACCCGCTTATCCTGGGCAGGGTCACCTTCCATTTTGTATTAATTAGACACAATGTCTCTATAGTTATATTGTAATTGTATCTACAGCTGTAGGTACAGTGTAAGTATTGTAAACGTAAATGCGGGTGCGTTTTTACTTAACATTACAATCGCTTAGTCTTATTGAGAGAGACATACAGAAGCAGCAAGCATCAGTGTTATTCTCAGGAATACAAAAGTGCTATATCACCAAAGAAGGCCCAGAAAGCCCATTTACAATCGATACGTGTAATGTTAACCTAATAAAACAACAGTTTGTATAACAACAAAAGAGCATACCACTAGAGAGAGAACCTATTATTACACAGCTACACCTATAACTTTATCTGAGAAGGAAATCGAGAGAGGGAAATGACATATGGGGGGTGGGGGGGGGGGAGCCATTGTGCAGTCTGAAGAGGTGAGCCTTGAGTCTGCATCAGAAGATGGGCAGGGTTTATGCTGTTCTGACTGCAGTGGGAAGATGGGCAGGGTTTCTGCTGTTCTGACTGCAGTGGGAAGATGAGCAGGGTTTCTGCTGTTCTGACTGCAGTGGGGAAGATGGGCAGGGTTTCTGCTGTTCTGACCGCAATCAAAGGTCATTCCAGGGGACCAGAACAGATAAAAGATGTGACCTGGAAGTGCAGACGCATGACCTGGAAGTGCGGACACATGACCTGGAAGTATAAACCTGGAAATGAAGGGCACCCAGGGGGCAGCAGAACAGAGAGGAATAGCAAAGTGATCCTTTTATCTGCCTTTCATATCTGATCCTTTCATAGGTTAACGTCAATGATTTGAATTTTAATGCAAGCAGAAAGAAAATTCTATGGTTTTGAAATAACTGAGGGCTGAAACTCACAGGGAATTTTAAGCAATCAAAACACCGTACTGAAAATCACAAGGAGAATTCAGAAGAAGGAAAAAAAAAAAAATCTGAAAATTGTTTGACTCAATTAATAAATCAGTCACGGTTTCCGAGCAGAGAACTCTGTTGGTGCCGGGCTCTAATACACTCTCAGAAATAAAGTTACAGCGGAGGTACATTTTGTTCTTTAAGTAACAAATTTCCCACATGAACCCTGAAAGGAACAATAATGTTCTTTGCATACCTTTTTTACAAACCAAAAAGGCACAATTGAATGATTAAATCCATGGTTGGGGTTTCAATTTTATGTAGTGTTTATTAGTTTTTGGGGCAGTTTCTCGTAGCCTTTTTTCTGAGAGTTGTGCTCTAGTGTGTAGGGAGCATGTGTGGAGCTAGCCTGTGTGAACACAACGTTAATTCCACGCGTTGCGTTGGGGGGGGGCGCAGACTTCCTGCGGGAGGACACCATGATCGGCACCAGCTTCCTGCGGGTGGCGGCGCACGACGACGACTACAGCACCAACGCCGCCATCGCCTACTCCATGTCCGCGGAGCAGCCCGAGTACCTGAGGGTCAACCCCGTCACGGGCTGGGTCTACGTCAACCAGCCCATCTCCCAGGTGAGGCGCGCTCCCTGCTGCGAGGCCCGGGCCACATTCTGCGTCACTGAGCCAAAAAAAAAACACGTCTGGGAGACGGAGGAGTACCCGCCGTACGTGATCAGCTTGTGTAGGTCTGCGTCAGGGCTGCCCAACCCTGTTCCTGGAGATCTACCGTCCTGTGAGGTTTTGCTTTCGACCCTAATTTGGCACGCCTGATTCTACTCGTTTGCAGCGAGAACGAGATCTCTAGCTGTGTGAATGAGGTGGGCTTCGTTAGGGTTGGGGTGGAATGCCTGCAGGATGGAAAGTCACTAGGAGTGGGGTTGGGCAGCCCTGGTCTACATTAATCCACGCATTTCACAGGAAAGAGACTGAAGACACGCCCATGTGCCCATCCCCATTTTAAAGCTGCTGTATGCCAGGTGTGATATAATATAATTTCATGACTTAGTTTTATACATTGGTCTCACGCCTGGTCTTGTTCTCGTAATAAATCAGGACATAGTCAAATCTATGCAGGGTCATGCATCCATTTGATTTAGGTTGAGTAGGCTCAATAATGTCATCAAGACTAGTATTAGGTACTGTGTAATTGTGATTATAGACAATTTTGGGTACACTTCAGCATTACAGTGGTATTATTTTTAAAACATTAATGAAAGCTGCTACAATCCTGCTATTTATCTACAATGATTTTAACAAACGGTCTGATATTGTGCTGGGCTACTATGAATTGAATAGTACTGTGCTTTGTTTGATTGAATCTAGGTCACAGCGTGGTGTGGGGGGGGTCGGGGGGGGAGTGGTCCGGGGGTGGGATGGTGCTTACTATGAGAAGGACTAATCAGAGCTGTGACTCAAGATACCAGGGAAGCTGGTTGCTATGGCCTCAGAGGTCCTACCAACTCCATGACAACAGTGTTGCTCGAGCAACAGCGGGCCTCAGCATGGCTGGCTCTGACTCCTTCCAGAGGTCCCACATCACCAGGGAGATTGTTGCCACGGACGGGGGGAACCGCAGCAGCTCGGTGGAGCTGTCCGTCACCATCACCAACGTGAAGAACCAGCCGCCGCAGTGGGAGCGGGACAGCTACGACGTGGTCATTCCAGAGAACACCATGAGGGACACGCCCATCGTGGTGCGTATTGGGGGTGGTGGGGGGGGGGGGGGGCGTGTGAGGGGGTGTGTTTTGGGGGGTGGGGCTTTCATGACAGCCGCTCGGCACACCTCCCATTCCCATGGTTCCTCCCCAGCCCATTCCGTATCTGTGTGGATCTCTCAAATTCAGTATTTCAACCAACCGGACATATGCAATCATTACTCCAGGCTATGTAAGACTTTTTTTTTTTTTTTTTACGTTTTGGAAAGTAACTTGTCATAAGTCCTCCTGGTGGCTATCACATAGGCCTTTTGGCAGAGGTGGGGAGAATCCAGTTTCATAAAGTAAGAAGTCCGTGCCAGTATTTACGTCCAATCACCTGGATTTGCTAATTAGCGCAGTTCTTCAGCAGGGCGGCGGAGCTAATTAGTGGAATCAGCGGTGTTTTATGGCTGGAAGAAACGCACGGCAGACATTTTACTTTCTGACCCCTGGACTTTCCACCTCTGGCGTTCGGCAATTAGAGAGATTTGTTTTATTTCCCACAATGCAGTGCCTTAAGGGCGTTCAATCACCCAAATCCCTCAGCATCCTACTGCACTCGGACCAGCACCTGTCTACTGGGCCAAAGGTTTCCATAACAAAACAGGGAGGGGACGATGAGGGTAAGGTAAAGGGATGTTCGGAAAGGACCTGGGGTTCCCCCAGTCGTGGTGCACGTGGTGCTGGGGGCGGAGCTGACGTATGGTCACGCCCACCTGCTGGGGGCGGAGCTGATGTATGGGCACGCCCACGTGCTGGGGGCGGAGCTGGCAAATGGTCACGCCTACATGCTGGGGGCGGAGCTGACGAATGGACAAGCCCACATGCTGGGGGCGGGGCTGGTGTATGGTCACGCCCACATGCTGGGGGCGGAGCTGATGCAGGGTCCTCCTCCTTGCTTGCACAGTAATTATCACACTGATTGCATGCGGGTTTAAAAAAAAAAAAAAGTTTCTGCATGATTGATGTTTCTCAAGCTGGTCTACGTTTGTCTTGTGTACCTTGGGGTGTTGCTTCTGTCAGATTCTTCAGGGCTGTGCGTGTCTTGCAGAACATCCCAAAATGGATTTATATCTTTTTTTTTTTTTTTTTTTTTCATTGAGGTTGTGATCAGATGCTGGAAGGATTACTTTTAACGCAAATGAGATTTGAATTCGAATTCGTCGCTGCGCCCGGATTAAAAAGTTCGACTTGCTCAGTTCAAACGTAGCCTGTTCTTACAGCCAGTGTTGTCTGCGGAATCTTCCAGCTCCACCAGAGGAGTCTGTCCAAGTTGAAAATGGATTGTGTGGTTTACTGTAGGGACTCTCACCAGGTTGAAAATGGGTTATGTGTTTTTCGCTGGTAGCGGAACAATGTTTTTTCTCTCTCTCTCTCTCTCTCTCTCTGCTCTGTCTATGATATCTGAGCAGTAGCTGGCTGAGAGAAAAATGTAATTAAATTTTCAACTTTGACAGCGAAGACGTGTTTCTCCCGCCGACGTCCTCAATTACAGGACCCAGCGTGGGTCTCCCCGGGGAACCGACTTAGCGCATTAGCAGGAGGAGTGGATACGTTTCGCACTCAAGGCCCTGAAAAAAAAGAAATTGCAGAATATTATGTCCTCTCCTGGACTTCAGTGCACTCCGCCGGGCCGCCGCGAGTTTGCTCTTTAGTTGTTATCCTGAGCGCGTTATGATGGCTAGTTTGTGCGCTGCTCCAGGGATTAATAACCCGCACGGTCCCACTGCTGACACCACCGCCGCCGCCGCCGCTGCTGTTATTGAGGGTGTGTGTGTGTGTGTGTGTGTGTGTGCGTGTGTGCATGCGTGTGTGTGTGTGTGTGTGTGCGTGCGTGTGTGTGTGTGCGCGTGAGCGCGTGTGTGCGCGTGTGTGTGTGTGCGCGTGTGCGTGCGTGAGTGTGTGTGTGCGTGCGTGTGTGTGTGTGCGTGCGTGTGTGCAAATAATTTTTTATTGATTCCATGCCATGTGTTAGAGACTTATCAATCACCAGTGAACCCCAGTAGAGTGGTACTCTAGGTCTGTTTTGGTAGAGGGGGGGGTTGGGTGTGTGGCCACTCCCTCTTGCCCCTCCCTCACCATTCCGTTTGAAAAAAAAAAAAACTGTAACTCCCAGCATCGGAGTTCCTGGAGAGTTCTGCATTACACCTGGATTATTTAAGATGTTTATTTATTCTTTTTTTTAAGTTTAATGAACAAATTGAACTTTAATTTGTGGAAAGTGCTCCTAGTCTTTATAAAGCCATCAGGGTTATGTTAAAATGGGTGTGTGGGCCAGGGGAGGGTGGGATGGGGGGGGGGGGGGGGGTCAAATTAATGTTATACCTAAGGGGGAATAAAGGTAATGGGGCTTGTTAATTGATCGGAAAATTGATTTTTTTTTTAAGTGAGGTGCAGAGGAGCAATGTGGTTTGGGCCTAATTGATCTGGAGTGTGTGGTGTGTACGTTTCTCCCCCCCAAACGTGCATTAAAATGGTGTTGGAGGCCACTGAATGCTCACAGAATGGTGAGACGTGGTCCTTGGTAAACTGGGCCCATAAACGAGGGTTAACCCTAGAATAATAACCGCATTAAGTGGCCATAAATACCTGTGTACATTACGTTTACATTACATTGCACTTATTTAGCAGACGCTTTTATCCAAAGCGATGTACAAAAGTGCACATCATGGTCATTGGAACAACTACAAAACACAGGTTCAGTAAGGTACGGTACTCGTTTCATACAGCTATTTCTAGCCAAGAACACAGTTCAGTTCACGCAGTGAACACTATTCTGACCTGTGCAGGTGCATTGTAACTGCAGATGTATGTTCTGGTGTAGCAACTGGTTTTCATTTACATGGTTACATTGCACTTCCAGTTTGTATTATCTGTATTTCATTTCGGTTTTAATGTTGAACGTTAACACTGTGTTCTCTTTTCACCCCGTGTGATCATGGGTAAACGGAAAACGCATTTTCTGGCTATTTTAACCGTGCTGATAATGTTGCATATTCTGCAGCAGCTTATTGCACTAGTAATGCAGCTGTAAACATGTCTCGCCTTCGTAAGTGCAGTGTAACAGTGTTTCCGTACTCTCGCCATTGTTTAAGTGTAGTTAGACGGCTATTAGGAGCACTTAATGTAAAGGGGGATGCGATGTTCCGATTCTTAAGATGAAAAAAGTATTTTCTGCATTCTCACGGGGTCCAGTGTTGGCAGATCAGTGTGTAAATGGCCTTTGCATGTTTTAAACTACTTTCTGTTCCCTCATATTGATTTTTCCCCTATTGGGGATCGCATGGGAGGCCTGCCTCACTGCTGTAATGTGTTCCTGCGATGTGGGGGCGTGCACACCATCACAGGGGGCGGGCACATCAGCACGGGGGGCGTGCACACCATCACAGGGGGCGTGCACACCATCACAGGGGGCGTGCACACCATCACAGGGGGCGTGCACATCAGCACGGGGGGCGTGCACATCAGGAAGGGCCATGCACATTAGGGCGGGGGGCGTGCACATTGAGATAAGGGCATGCACTTCAGGACAGGAGTGTGCACATCAGCATGAGGCCGTGCACATCAGGGCGGGGGGCGTGCACATCAGGGAAGGGCGTGCACATCAGGGCAGGGGCATGCACATCAGGGCGGGGGGCGTGCACATCAGGACAGGGGCATGCACATCAGGACAGGGGCGTGCACATCAGGGCGGGGGGCGTGCACATCAGGGCGGGGGGCGTGCACACCAGCACAGGGGTGTGCACATCTGCACAGGCATCCTGTGTAGCGCGCACAGCCACAGTGCAGCCGTTGCCCTGTGCTGTAGGACTGTGTTGGCTCAGGTTGGGACACAGGTCGCTTTTGCACTGCGAGGAGGGAAAACATTCACATTAAAAAAAAAAAAAAAAACATTTTTAAACCCAAAAACCGGCTCACTTGGGTTTTGTTTTATGTTTTATAATTCCTGTTGTCTGTTCCATTCATTATTAATTCTAGCCTGTCATTGTTTTGCCTGGCGTGTTTTCTGCTCAATTGTGAAATTACTGGAACGCTGGGGAACTCAGATAGGTTACCGCTTCTCCGTGCGCTCATTCAAACAACTGCTTATTTACTCGAGGACAGTTAATTTATTTGCGAGCCACCTGCCAGGAACGTTTCTCCCCGCCTCAGCGGGGGGGCCTGCTTGGAACAAGGAAAACATTCTAATACAGCCGGGGTTCGGTTCTCTGCGTTATCTCTCTCTCTGCCGAGGGGGAACGCATCCGTGATCTTCCCCCCTCTCTCTTCTGCGTACTACAAATTGGGCTCGCGTTGCGGAAAATGGGAAAGGACATCTCTGTCATTTCCCCTTCCCCCCCTTTCCAGATAGATACTGTCTCTGTGTCTGTGTCTCTGTTTTTTTTTTGTTTTTGTTTTTAAGTGCTTAATCACAATCATATTCTGCGACTCCCGCACTTCCTGTGTTTTAATTTGTTCGCCCGAGCCTGTTTTCGTTTCTCGTATCACTGCCTATTTGCAACCACTTTACGTTTAATCTGTAATTATCTGTGAAATTATCAACAAAAAAAAATAAAAATAAAACATTTGTTTGTATTGCTGTGTTTTGACCTCTCGGGCCAGACCGTTACTGTAAAAGCAAAATTTTTCCCACTCAGCTTGTTACCTGGTTACGGAATAATTATGTAGGACGAATAAATAAATAAATCCCGTTTGATTTTTTGGACATCCCCCAGACCATCAAGGCGATCTCCCTGCTGGGTGACCCACGGGTGACCTACAACCTGGAGGACGGGATGGTGCCGGAAACCAACATGCCGGTGCGCTTCTACCTGACGCCCAACCGCGAGGACGGCTCCGCCTCCGTCCTGGTGGCCGAGCCGCTGGACTACGAGGCCACCCGGAACTTCGTGCTGAGGGTGCGGGCGCAGAACGTGGCCGCCGTGCCCCTGGCGGCCTTCACCACGGTCTACGTCAACGTCACGGGTACGCCGTGCCCCCCCCCCCCGAAATCGGTCCAGGGCTAGGTCTCCCTCCCTCCCTCCCACAGGGCTATAAAGCGGACAAGACATTTCCATTAGACGAGTACTGTCGCTATGTCTCACTCCACCCGGTTAACACAGGCTCAGATAGGAACAAAAAGGCTTACCTCACTTTAACTGCAGAATGTGTATCACAAGCACCACGGAAGTGGTTTTTCTTAGCGGGCTGAGTGCTTTCTCTCCCCGCTCTCAAGAGTCCTCTGCACGTACCTGTTCCTTCCCATTGTTAATCCTTCTGCAAACCCCCACCCCCCCCCCCCCCCAGCCCACCACCCACCTGTTATTGGGTTAGCTCCATTACCCGCCCCCACCCCCCACCCCCGTACACTCTCCTGACCAATCGAAGGTGCCGTCTCAACCCGCCTGACCGTCCGTCCAGGCGCCGTCTCTCAAGAGAGAAGTCGACCCTCGCGGGTGTGTGTGAATGGCGGTGTCCTGTCCGCGGCGCGCTAACCGCTCCTCATCGCCCACGCGTATCTTTTATTAACGGAGTGCTCTCTGTCTCTCTCTCTCGCTCTTGCTCTCTCGCTCCGCTCGGCGTGGGGGGGCGGGTGAATAACGGACTTTTATAATTCACGAAGCCGCACGCCACGCCTCGTCGCTGTTTCTCGCACGGCCATTATCGCACGCCGCCGCCGCCGCCACCGCCGATTCACCTGGAATGCGCCGTCGTTTTTCGCGGGTTCACCTGAACCCCTTTGACATAAGGCTGTCATAACACTGTCATACGCATGACATAACAGCTGTCACGGGATGGCAAAACAGATGATGTCAGGTGAAGTCACATGACATAAAACCGGCTTACTTTGATTGGTAAACGCTTTGGCAGATGCTTGCTGTCATAACATTTGCCGATAGACGTATGACAGTTTTACGTCATTTGACATTAACTGACATCATGTTATGCCATCTTGTGATAGCTGTTATGTCCATCTCTCCTGTGTGTATGACAGTGTCATATCAGTAAGTCTTACCTTCTTTCACTGAGGAATTTTAGTGCAGCAGGAATGAAAAATAATACGGTTACAGCACAAGCATTCAGATGTACTCAGGCATCACACGCGTGTGTGTACATAAGCACAGAGTTCGACGTGTTTCCTTGTACGTGGAAACGAGCTGTTTTGCTAACTCAGTCTGTGCGTCGATGCCACCTGTGGCTGACATTTTCATTTTTTGTGTATTAACTGAATGAAGTACATAGCTAAACGAAACGCGTGTTCTCCAGGTGCAGGTATAAGGTGTGTATTTAACAGCAAGTCCTTTTACCGGGTGATAACACGTACATTAATGAAAGAGTGAAGAAAAAAAAAAGTGTGGGAACGTTTTTTTTTTCTTTTCTTTCTTTTTTTCTCGCAGACGTGAACGACAACGTGCCGTTCTTCACCTCCTCCGTCTACGAGGCCTCGGTGACGGAGGGGGCGGAGGCCGGGACCTTCGTGCTCCAGGTGTCCGCCAACGACCTGGACCTGGGGCTGAACGGGAAGGTGAGCGCGCTGGCTCACAGGTGTGGGTGTGTGATATAAAATGGTGAATATGAGTGCAAAGTGCGAACTGTCAGCTGTAATTTAAAGCCATTTACATCCATATTGGGTGATCTGAGTAGGAATTACAGCCCTTTTATACATAGTCCCCCCAAATCCCATCCAAAACAACAAAAAATAGCATTTAACTGTCTGATTACTGTTCATTAAAAGCCATTTCTAAATAACCGTTGCCCTGTTGTAATAGTTTGGGTCACAAACATTATTTCGTAAGTTCACTATTTTAAAAGGGTGAATCCAGTGACTGGCCTACTGGTGGTCAGTGATTTACTCCAGTGAGGACAAATGGGTGAGTTACTGTGTTTTTGTGTGGGTGTAGCCATTGCCCAGTTCTGTGGGTGTGGCCAGAGGGGTAGGGGTTCACTAGTATCCAGACTCTACCGTTGTATGGGAAAAGCTAATGCCTGGCCTGAAGCCACAGCAGCTCAAAAAACTGTGCGTTTGTGTACGCTAACCTTACACTAACATTACACGGAATACAAACGCAACTCAGTAATCTCCTGCTGCATGCCCCAGAAGTGAAAAATCACCGGTCCACGTAGGCATCATGTGTGTTAATGCTGATGAAATGCACTGTAACTCTCACTATTTTATGTAACGCTTATGACTTCTAAGGGTTTTTTTTTTATAAATACGTGTAATTGGAATGGAATTAGATGAGCGTGGTATATTCCGAGTCACAAACAGGGTATTTCATGTAGGCGTGGATTCTGTGCGTTTGTCTCTTTGTTTGTGGCACAACATTTGAAGAAGGCAAAGTGAGATGACTGAAATGGCCAGATGAAGATGAACGTTTGGTCCAGTCCAGTGACTGAAGGACAGGGCTGCCCTCACTGGTTCCTGAAGATCTACCGTCCTGGAGGTTTTCATTTCAACCCTTAGTTTGGCACGCCTGATTCTACTGATTAGCAACTCAGCGAGATCTCCAGCTGTCGAATGAGGTGTGCTTTGTTAGGGTTGCAGTGAGAACCTAGGGGAAGGTAGATCTCCAGCTGTTGGATGAGGTGTGCTTTGTTAGGGTTGCAGTGAGAACCTAGGGGAAGGTAGATCTCCAGCTGTTGAATGAGGTGTGCTTTGTTAGGGTTGCAGTGAGAACCTGGGGGAAGGTAGATCTCCAGCTGTTGGATGAGGTGTGCTTTGTTAGGGTTGCAGTGAGAACCTAGGAGAAGGTAGATCTCCAGCTGTTGAATGAGGTGTGCTTTGTTAGGGTTGCAGTGAGAACCTAGGGGAAGGTAGGTCTCCAGCTGTTGAATGAGGTGTGCTTTGTTAGGGTTGCAGTGAAAACCTAGGGGAAGGTAGATCTCCAGCTGTTGAATGAGGTGTGCTTTGTTAGGGTTGCAGTGAGAACCTAGGGGAAGGTAGATCTTCAGCTGTTGAATGAGGTGTGCTTTGTTAGGGTTGCAGTGAGAACCTAGGGGAAGGTAGATCTCCAGCTGTTGAATGAGGTGTGCTTTGTTAGGGTTGCAGTGAAAACCTAGGGGAAGGTAGATCTCCAGCTGTTGAATGAGGTGTGCTTTGTTAGGGTTGCAGTGAGAACCTAGGGGAAGGTAGATCTTCAGCTGTTGAATGAGGTGTGCTTTGTTAGGGTTGCAGTGAGAACCTAGGGGAAGGTAGATCTTCAGCTGTTGAATGAGGTGTGCTTTGTTAGGGTTGCAGTGAGAACCTAGGGGAAGTTAGATCTTCAGCTGTTGAATGAGGTGTGCTTTGTTAGGGTTGCAGTGAGAACCTAGGGGAAGTTAGATCTCCAGCTGTTGAATGAGGTGTGCTTTGTTAGGGTTGGAGTAAAAACCTACAGGACGGTAGATCTCCAGCTGTTGAATGAGGTGTGCTTTGTTAGGGTTGGAGTAAAAACCTACAGGACGGTAGATCTCCAGCTGTTGAATGAGGTGTTCTTTGTTAGGGTTGCAGTGAAAACCTCGGGGAAGGTAGATCTCCAGCTGTTGAATGAGGTGTGCTTTGTTAGGGTTGCAGTGAGAACCTGGGGGAAGGTAGATCTCTAGCTGTTGAATGAGGTGTGCTTCGTTAGGGTTGCAGTGAGAACCTAGGGGAAGGTAGATCTCCAGCTGTTGAATGAGGTGTGCTTTGTTAGGGTTGCAGTGAGAACCTAGGGGAAGGTAGATCTCCAGCTGTTGAATGAGGTGTGCTTTGTTAGGGTTGCAGTGAAAACGTAGGGGAAGGTAGATCTCCAGATGTCGAATGAGGTGTGCTTTGTTAGGGTTGCAGTGAAAACCTGGGGGAAGGTAGATCTCCAGCTGTTGAATGAGGTGTTCTTTGTTAGGGTTGCAGTGAAAACCTCGGGGAAGGTAGATCTCCAGCTGTCGAATGAGGTGTGCTTTGTTAGGGTTGCAGTGAAAACCTAGGGGAAGGTAGATCTCCAGCTGTTGAATGAGGTGTGCTTTGTTAGGGTTGCAGTGAGAACCTAGGGGAAGGTAGATCTCCAGCTGTCGAATGAGGTGTGCTTTGTTAGGGTTGCAGTGAGAACCTAGGGGAAGGTAGATCTCCAGATGTCGAATGAGGTGTGCTTTGTTAGGGTTGCAGTGAGAACCTAGGGGAAGGTAGATCTCCAGATGTCGAATGAGGTGTGCTTTGTTAGGGTTGCAGTGAGAACCTAGGGAAGGTAGATCTCCAGATGTCGAATGAGGTGTGCTTTGTTAGGGTTGCAGTGAGAACCTAGGGGAAGGTAGATCTCCAGCTGTTGAATGAGGTGTGCTTTGTTAGGGTTGCAGTGAGAACCTAGGGGAAGGTAGATCTCCAGATGTCGAATGAGGTGTGCTTTGTTAGGGTTGCAGTGAAAACCTGGGGGAAGGTAGATCTTCAGCTGTTGACTGAGGTGTGCTTCGTTAGGGTTGCAGTGAAAACCTAGGGGAAGGTAGATCTCCAGATGTTGACTGAGGTGTGCTTCGTTAGGGTTGCAGTGAAAACCTCGGGGAAGGTAGATCTCCAGCTGTCGAATGAGGTGTGCTTTGTTAGGGTTGCAGTGAAAACCTAGGGGAAGGTAGATCTCCAGCTGTTGAATGAGGTGTGCTTTGTTAGGGTTGCAGTGAGAACCTAGGGGAAGGTAGATCTTCAGCTGTCGAATGAGGTGTGCTTTGTTAGGGTTGCAGTGAGAACCTAGGGGAAGGTAGATCTCCAGATGTCGAATGAGGTGTGCTTTGTTAGGGTTGCAGTGAGAACCTAGGGGAAGGTAGATCTCCAGCTGTTGAATGAGGTGTGCTTTGTTAGGGTTGCAGTGAAAACCTAGGGGAAGGTAGATCTCCAGATGTCGAATGAGGTGTGCTTTGTTAGGGTTGCAGTGAGAACCTAGGGGAAGGTAGATCTCCAGCTGTTGAATGAGGTGTGCTTTGTTAGGGTTGCAGTGAGAACCTAGGGGAAGGTAGATCTCCAGATGTCGAATGAGGTGTGCTTTGTTAGGGTTGCAGTGAAAACCTGGGGGAAGGTAGATCTTCAGCTGTTGACTGAGGTGTGCTTCGTTAGGGTTGCAGTGAAAACCTAGGGGAAGGTAGATCTCCAGATGTCGAATGAGGTGTGCTTTGTTAGGGTTGCAGTGAAAACCTAGGGGAAGGTAGATCTCCAGCTGTTGAATGAGGTGTGCTTTGTTAGGGTTGCAGTGAGAACCTAGGGGAAGGTAGATCTTCAGCTGTCGAATGAGGTGTGCTTTGTTAGGGTTGCAGTGAGAACCTAGGGGAAGGTAGATCTCCAGATGTCGAATGAGGTGTGCTTTGTTAGGGTTGCAGTGAGAACCTAGGGGAAGGTAGATCTCCAGCTGTTGAATGAGGTGTGCTTTGTTAGGGTTGCAGTGAAAACCTAGGGGAAGGTAGATCTCCAGATGTCGAATGAGGTGTGCTTTGTTAGGGTTGCAGTGAGAACCTAGGGGAAGGTAGATCTCCAGCTGTTGAATGAGGTGTGCTTTGTTAGGGTTGCAGTGAGAACCTAGGGGAAGGTAGATCTCCAGATGTCGAATGAGGTGTGCTTTGTTAGGGTTGCAGTGAAAACCTGGGGGAAGGTAGATCTTCAGCTGTTGACTGAGGTGTGCTTCGTTAGGGTTGCAGTGAAAACCTAGGGGAAGGTAGATCTCCAGATGTTGACTGAGGTGTGCTTCGTTAGGGTTGCAGTGAAAACCTCGGGGAAGGTAGATCTCCAGCTGTCGAATGAGGTGTGCTTTGTTAGGGTTGCAGTGAAAACCTAGGGGAAGGTAGATCTCCAGCTGTTGAATGAGGTGTGCTTTGTTAGGGTTGCAGTGAGAACCTAGGGGAAGGTAGATCTTCAGCTGTCGAATGAGGTGTGCTTTGTTAGGGTTGCAGTGAAAACCTAGGGGAAGGTAGATCTCCAGATGTCGAATGAGGTGTGCTTTGTTAGGGTTGCAGTGAGAACCTAGGGGAAGGTAGATCTCCAGCTGTTGAATGAGGTGTGCTTTGTTAGGGTTGCAGTGAAAACCTAGGGGAAGGTAGATCTCCAGATGTCGAATGAGGTGTGCTTTGTTAGGGTTGCAGTGAGAACCTAGGGGAAGGTAGATCTCCAGCTGTTGAATGAGGTGTGCTTTGTTAGGGTTGCAGTGAGAACCTAGGGGAAGGTAGATCTCCAGATGTCGAATGAGGTGTGCTTTGTTAGGGTTGCAGTGAAAACCTGGGGGAAGGTAGATCTTCAGCTGTTGACTGAGGTGTGCTTCGTTAGGGTTGCAGTGAAAACCTAGGGGAAGGTAGATCTCCAGATGTTGAATGAGGTGTGCTTCGTTAGGGTTGCAGTGAAAACCTAGGGGAAGGTAGATCTCCAGATGTCGAATGAGGTGTGTTTTGTTAGGGTTGCAGTGAAAACCTAGGGGAAGGTAGATCTCCAGCTGTTGAATGAGGTGTGCTTTGTTAGGGTTGCAGTGAAAACCTAGGGGAAGATAGATCTCCAGCTGTTGAATGAGGTGTGCTTCGTTAGGGTTGCAGTGAAAACCTAGGGGAAGGTAGATCTCCAGCTGTTGAATGAGGTGTGCTTTGTTAGGGTTGCAGTGAGAACCTAGGAGAAGGTAGATCTCCAGATGTTGAATGAGGTGTGCTTTGTTAGGGTTGCAGTGAGAACCTGGGGGAAGGTAGATCTCCAGATGTTGAATGAGGTGTGCTTTGTTAGGGTTGCAGTGAGAACCTGGGGGAAGGTAGATCTCCAGATGTTGAATGAGGTGTGCTTTGTTAGGGTTGCAGTGAGAACCTAGGGGAAGGTAGATCTCCAGCTGTTGAATGAGGTGTGCTTTGTTAGGGTTGCAGTGAGAACCTAGGGGAAGGTAGATCTCCAGCTGTTGAATGAGGTGTGCTTTGTTAGGGTTGCAGTGAGAACCTAGGGGAAGGTAGATCTCCAGATGTCGAATGAGGTGTGCTTTGTTAGGGTTGCAGTGAGAACCTAGGGGAAGGTAGATCTCCAGCTGTTGAATGAGGTGTGCTTCGTTAGGGTTGCAGTGAAAACCTAGGGGAAGGTAGATCTCCAGCTGTTGAATGAGGTGTGCTTCGTTAGGGTTGCAGTGAAAACCTAGGGGAAGGTAGATCTCCAGCTGTTGAATGAGGTGTGCTTTGTTAGGGTTGCAGTGAGAACCTGGGGGAAGGTAGATCTCCAGCTGTTGAATGAGGTGTGCTTCGTTAGGGTTGCAGTGAGAACCTAACCTCGGGGGAAGGCAGATCTCCAGGAACTGGGGGTTTGGTAGCTCTGATGTAGGAACACACGGGCTTTGTGTTTGAATGGAACCATTTCAGAGGAAATACATTGGTGTTTTTTTTTTATGTGTAAGCTGTTATTGTTTTGACTATATGATGTGCGTATGGATTTTAGGAGTTGTGTTTGTAAAATGCCACATGTCAGGAACGTGGCATGTTTAATGTTGTAAAGCAGTGCGAGGAGATTTCTCTGTGTGTAGACCTTGGCTATGTGATGGCGTGTACTTCTTTGCAAAAACTTCTCTTCAGTTGCCACACAATCTTCCACTTGCAGTGGAACAACGTGACCTTTCAAAGTTTTTTTGTTTAAAAAAAGAAAAAAAAAATCCATCTCTCCTGTTACAGCATGCCCCTTTGAAATATACTCTTTTATTTCTTACAGCTGGTAAAATACCTCTTATTCCATGTATTTTGTATATCAGTGTGCTTGAGGTTATTCAGAAGCAGTCTAGACATTCCCTTTTCCGCTAATTTGAATGTTGAGTGCTCTTTTATTGATTGAGATTGTGGGGGGTCTTTTTTTTTTTTTTGCTTCTTCTGGAAGTCAGCAGATGTTCGAATCGGAGAGTCCCAACACCCTACCGTTTAAATCCCGTCCTTGCGTGACGCTCGACAGCGTGGATTGAGATCTCATTAAAGTCGACGGACCGTACGCTTGGAGCACACGTGACACGTAAACAATGGGAATGATGAATGCGAAAACGATAATGTTGATTAAAGCGGAGTCGTTTAAGTGCTCCAGAACACATTTGGTCCCTGTTTGAATGGTGTGAACTCTGAGAGCACTGGAGTTTGATTTTGGCACTGAGGTTTTTATGTTGCCGTGGAGACGAGCAGGAAGTATATTTCATCGCCTCTGGGCCCGCTCCCAGTTACCGATGCCAAATGTGTGTTTGTTTCTCGGTTTATTTATTTATTTATTTATTTGTGAATTTCAGTAACTTCTCGCAGAAGCCGTTAATTTAACTAATAACTGGCACGTTAATTAGACGTGGTCCTGGGTTTGAGTTCACGGCCTTGCCCTGCTGTCTCAGTGAGGGAGTGGGTCTGCTCGTCACAGGTCTGTCCCCGCCTGGTCTGACACATACTGTACATCGGTCCTGGGTTCGAAGAACGTGTGAAATGTCACTCACTTGCCTTGACCTGTAATCTCCATCCAATACAAAACATGATTTTCTCCCATGCTGTCATGCACTCGCCTTCCTTCACTCTCAAACACTTAAGTTTCTGAAGTAGCACTTAAGTGACACTTTAGCTGTACAGTTCTTTACCTGTGTAGGCTACAGGTCTTTACCTTGGCATGAGGGTGTGGTACCAGTCTGTACAGTTCTTTACCTGTGTAGGCTACAGGTGTTTACCTTGGCACGAGGGTGTGGTACCAGTCTGTACAGTTCTTTACCTGCGTAGGCTACAGGTGTTTACCTTGGCATGAGGGTGTGGTACCAGTCTGTACAGTTCTTTACCTGTGTGGGCTACAGGTGTTTACCTTGGCATGAGGGTGTGGTTGCCAGTCTTTAGTTGTCCTGGTATGGGACTTCACGGAGAGCCTGAAGATGCAGCCTGTATCAGAGACGTCATAGTGATGGGCTAGCATAAAGAGCGTGCTAATTAGCGTCTTCACCAAGCAACTATGACTCTCTGCCATGCACAGAGTGTAATTAAATATATGCACAAAATATACAAAAATAAAAAACTTTAGCTGTTGACATTAAGTTGAATATCTGAGGTGAGAAGGTTTCGTGTTTAATTAAAGAAAAACTAAAAATACAGTACCTATGTGGAATTAATGGTATGCTGAAGTACACTATTTCATACTTCAGAATGCTTGTAGTATAGTTATAGTTTATATTGAGTATGACATGGGTATGAGTTCTTTTACTGGATGTTATGAATGATATGTATCAGCATAGTATCCTGAACCCAGGATCCCCAACTCTTCTGTCCTGTCCTTGCCTCACCTCCCACCCCCGCTCCCCCCCCCCCCCCCCCCCCCCCCCCCCCCCCCCCCCCCGTAGATATCCTACTCCCTGCTGAAGGATCGCAGTGGGGATTACCAGTACTTCCGCATCGACCCGGAGCTGGGGGCCGTCTACACCGAGGCCGTGTTCGACCGGGAGACCAAGGGCTCCTACCTGCTGGAGGTGAAGTCCGTGGACGGGTGGGAGTCGGCTCGGCCGGGGAAGAACGGGCAGCCCAACTCCGGTGAGCCCCCCCCCCCCCCCCCCCGCACCCTGTTGGCTGAACCCTGGGGAGACGCGTAGGGAGGGCCCCTAAAAGCGTCCAGTCCGTACCAAACCCGAAAGGGGTGGCACCATTTGCCTGTTGTGTGAGAAAGGGTTCTAAATGATTTGCGAAAAACATTTGCCTGACTCATACTCGGGGGTGTGGGACGGGGGAGGGGGAGGGGGACCTTTGCTTCAGGGAGAGGTTTTTTTTTTTTTTTTTTTTTAAAATCAGGCTGTGTTTTTTTTTTTTTTTTCTTCCAAAAAATCCATTTGAGGGTTATTTATTTTTTATTTTAAGTTCTCCAGACGGAGCAATTTGCTCAGCTCCCGTCGATGAATTTCGGGCCGATGTGTTTTGCATACGGCGTTGTCGCGGCGTACGAAGAATGCTTTTTAGACTACTTCATCTGTTGTGGTATTTCGACGGCGCAAATACTGTTCAAATATTAAAAGGTGAGGGTGGGGGGGGGGGGGGGGGGGAAGAAAAATACATTTCGCACAGCAGTGGAAGGTTTTATAAATGTTAGATGAAGGTGCATAAAGAGGCCGAGCGGGTACTTCAGAGAGATTAAACAACTTCTCTGCGATTGGCTCCTTCTGCTGAGCGATTGCAGGGAGCCTCAGAACTGCTTTCTGCCGTTTCTCCCTTTTGCGAGGGCGCCCTCCTGTCTGAAAGGGCATTCGGGGCAGGAATAAAGCTCGCGGTGAAGCAGGGGAAACGGGCGCAAACTTAAACTTCGGCTTTTTAAAAAGAGAAAAAAAAACATCTTCACTTCAGGCTCTGGTCTTTCAGAGAAAAGGCTCGAGGTGTGTGTTCGTCGTACGCCGTGGCGACATTTCCGCTCTTTCTGTGATCGAGAAAAATGAACAAGCGTCGATAACAAAGAGGAGAAAAATGCGGTCAGGTGAGCCGCAGTCTGCCCGTGAACCTGTTACCGTGGAGGCTTTGAGAGTTTTAATTTCCGTTTTTGCACAAAAGGGATCAAAGAGTGGAAAGGAAAAAAAAGTTTGGGGTTATTGCGTTTCTCCTACGGGGCGACATTATCCCCAGTGTTAAAATGGTAAACTTTCTCCACATCCCGCTTAAATAATTGATCTCAACTGGAGGAGCGTATTGCAAATGATGTTCTTTTTCTGATGCTCGTATCACGCGCGGCATATTTGATCGAGACAGGCCTTCGCCCCGAGCCCAAGGGGGGGGGTCTCATTCAGAGCTGCCTGCTGACGGCTTCAAGAAACAACAAAAAAAAAAAAAACGGGGAAGAGACAGAATAACAGAGAGAAAAGGGGGGGAGGAGAGAGAGAGAGAGAGAGAGGGTAAAAAAGAACAGTGACAGAATAAGATCAGCCGTTTTTTTTTTTTTTTTTTAAATCTCCGGCTTTATCGCTTCCGCAGACACGGCGTACGTGCGCGTTTTCATCAGCGACGTGAACGACAACAAGCCCGTCTTCGCCCAGAGCGTCTACGAGGTGAGCGTGGACGAGGACGCCGACGTGGGCTTCGCCGTCGTCACTGTCAGCGCTAACGACGG
Source organism: Anguilla anguilla (assembly GCF_013347855.1). Classification (NCBI taxonomy): domain Eukaryota; kingdom Metazoa; phylum Chordata; class Actinopteri; order Anguilliformes; family Anguillidae; genus Anguilla; species Anguilla anguilla. The sequence goes on from NC_049205.1 coordinate 58,826,876, forward strand.
GGATGAAGGTACGTGGCGGAGAGAGAGAGAGAGCGAGAGAAGAGAGAGAGAGAGAGAGAAGAGAGAGAGAGAGAGAGAGAGACGGAGCCGCGAATGTTTGTCACCGACATTTCTGTTTTCTCCTTTTTTTTGAAAAAGAAAAAACAAAAACATATTTTTAGAAAAGCTTGGGGGGTGGGGGAGAAGTGGGGTGGGGGGGGGGGGTATAGGGTGACAGCTGCTCTTGTTTGATCAGACCCTGATTCCCCTGAGGTACAGACGAGGTTGGATCTATGCTCTGCCATTTCCCTGTAGATTTCACACGGGGGTTTTGTGAGAACAGAAGCTTTTTTTTTTTCCCTTTTTTCCCCGTACGCCTGCAGTCCCTGAACGCGAAGCTTGTACCCGCGACGCGATGCTAAGTGCCTAGCGGAGGCAGCCAGCGAGGCCCAAGGCTTTTGGTGCAGCCTTCTTGGCCGGCGGTTCGAGATTGTAAACTCTAAATCAGGGCGGCGGCTCCCAAGGCCAGACAGCTCAGTGTTTTTAAAAGGCAAAGATTGATTTGTGCGCCGTGCTCTTGTCACTTCCTGTTACCACACACCTCTCTCTCTGTGGAAAGTGAAGGGGTGTTAACCCTGGTGTCCTGGCCACCTTCCCAGTCTTCCTCTGCCTGGGTCTGGCCGCTCAGTCCCCCACTGCAGATGGTTCACTACTCAATCCTGCCTGGATTCTCCGTGTTGTCACTGCAGTGAGAGGAACAAGCTAACAGCTGCGGTCTTAACCTGAGGTGACCGCGCAACGGAGCGGAATCTTGGATTGTTGTCCGTATTCCGGAACGAGAGTGTGGAATGCGAGGTGCGAGTTTTTCGCACGGGCCTAGATGGGGGCTGCTCTTGTGTGTGTCTCTGTTTGGGGGTGGGGTTGGAGGGGGGGGGGTGGTAGACCGGCGGACCCACGAGCCCCCCCCCCCCACCCGCTCTTTCCCGCCGTTCACGCCGTTCCCGCCGCGCACAAGCTAGCTTGCCAAGGCCATAAATCCCTCTCAGCTCGATCACCTCCACTCACACTGCAGAACAATGAGCCTCTAACGGCTGGGATAGTTGTACTGTTACATCAGCCATTTATCATGTCTGAGACAGAGAGGGAGACGGAGACAGAGAGAGGGAGAGAGAGAAAGAGAGAGAGGGAGGGAGGTAGAGAGAGAGACAGAGAAGGAGAGAGAGAGAGAGAGAGGGAGAGAGAGAAAGAGAGAGAGGGAGGGAGAGAGGTAGAGAGAGAGAGACAGAGGGAGGTAGAGGAGAGAGAGGGAGGGAGGGGGGAAGGAGAGAGAGGGAGGGAGGGGGGAAGGAGATAGAGAGAGAGAGAGAGAGACGATGGGGGAAGCCAGGATGTCTCTGGAGTCTTGTACCCCTTGATGAATGGGGTGCACGGGGGTAGAAACCCTCCATCATCTGAACAGAAGCGTTAGCATGCGCAGCAGCCTCACTTAGCCTGGTTCCATAATCCACACAGGCTGAGGGGATCAGTCAAACCTCAAGAGTTTATCAGAGCCTGGAACTCCAATCTGCTAAATTTTCATTCTGATAGCGGAGAATGTACCCCTCCAACCAACCCCCGGTTCCCCAGCTGAATATTTAATGCGGGGGCTCGGAAACAGCGATAATTATGTTACATGTCTGATTGCAACGTTCCTCACCCCCCTGATACCCACCGTTTGGGAATTTGTTTTATTTCATTCTTTTTTTGGAGAATTGTTTGATGAGTAACACAGTTGAATTCGGAATTTTTCCTGTAATTACTGGAATGAACAAAACTGTTAAAGGGTGAATGAGATTTCCCCGTTTATCTTTTTTTTTTTTGTCACACTGCAGTGAATTTCTATCAAGGGATGTCTTTTCCTTAAACAAAGCAAGTGTAATAAGTTCCCACAGTCTTTTTATTATACCTCAGATCTTTGATTGAAGTCCAGATTTTTTATATTTTTTTTATAGGGAATGCTACGTACGAATGCGTAATTTCACATCCAAACGAATGTCTTTTTAATGGTACTCGCGGGAATGGATGGCGCAGGTTGTATGTAAAAATAGCCCACTTTAGCGTTGTTGCTCTTGAGAAGCAGAGCCGCGGATGCCTGTGTGGTGGAGCTGCCTGTCTGAGGGTCTGAGCCATGGCTGAAGCTGGATTCTTCCTGCGCTCTCTGAAGCACAGCCGGTCTTGAGAACCGCAGATAAAATAAAAGCTGCGCGAGATGAGGGCACAATGAATCTAAATGTCAAGTGCTGTACTTGAGTAGGAAAGGGAAAAAAACACGCCTCGCTCTCGCTTGTCCTTCGTAGCTTGGGCCGCGGTGGGCCTACGGACACCGCGGTCGGCGAAATCTGGGGTTGGCCGGTCCTGCTGTTTCCAGCTCCCCAAGATACGGACGGGTTGAGTGGTTCTAGTTCTAGCCCCCCAAGATCTAGGGTTGAGTGGTTCTAGTTCTAGCCCCCCAAGATCTAGGGTTGAGTGGTTCTAGTTCTAGCCCCCCAAGATCTAGGGTTGAGTGGTTCGAATTCTAGCCTCCCAGGATCTAGGGTTGAGTGGTTTGTCTGTTATCTGGCGTTTTGGGACCAGACTTGAGTGGTTCTTCTAGTTCTGGTCCTCCAAGAGGTCACCAGGAGGTCATGCATTCAAGACCTAAAGAATCGCTCACAGCTCAGGGCAACACATCTGTAGTACAAGCGCACGACAGGTCGCGCGTGCGTTTATAGCGGCTGTTAATCCTGGCGCATTTTTTTAATGCGGGCGCCGCACTGCAGGTGCCAACGCCAAGCTGCGCTACCAGATCACCTCGGGCAACACGGGCGGGGCGTTCGACGTGGAGCCCGAGGTGGGCACCATCTTCCTGGCGCAGCGTCTGGACCACGAGCGGGTGAAGTGGTACCGCCTGCGGGTGCTGGCCTCGGACGGGAAGTGGGAGGACTACGCCGCCGTGGTGGTCAACGTGGCCAACAAGAACGACGAGACGCCCGTCTTCTCCGTCAACGAGTACTACGGCAGCGTGACCGAGGAGCTGGACGGCTCACCCGTCTTTGTGCTGCAGGTGAGCCTCTGTCTGTGTGTCTGCGTCGCACTTCCTGTCCCCCCCCCCCGTCTGTCTGTGCGTCGCACTTCCTGTCCCCCCGTCTGTGTCTGTCTGTGCGTCACACTTCCTGTTCCCCCGTCTTTGGGCTACAGGTGAGTCTCTGTGCGTCATACTTCCTGTCCCCCCATCTGTCTGTGCGTCACACTTCCTGTCCCCCCGTCTGTCTGTGCGTCACACTTCCTGTCCCCCCGTCTGTCTGTGCGTCACACTTCCTGTCCCCCTGTCTGTCTGTGCGTCGCACTTCCTGTTCCCCCCGGCTGTCTGTGCGTCGCACTTCCTGTCCCCTCGTCTGTGTCTGTCTGTGCGTCACACTTCCTGTCCCCCCGTCTTCGTGCTACAGGTGAGTCTCTATCTGTCGGTAGCACTTCCTTTTTGTTTGTGTTTGTGTTTGTGCCCGAGTTCTAATAACCGGAGGACTACAACGGACAGTAACAGTCGGGGTTATGTTATTTCAGCCGGTAAAAAAAAACAAAACGATTAATTCATAAAACTTTTCTGTGTCAAACATTAGAACAGTAATGAAGGTAAATGGCCCCTGAACGAGAGTCAAGCGATAGCACAACCTGCATTGCACACGCGCTCTCTGGTCCTCTCCGGTGTGGAATGCGATTCATTCGCGATTAATGTTTTTATTATTAACGGGATAATTGGGGCGCTACACTGGAAATATTTCATTCCTGCAGAACGTTCCGGCTTGCTCGTGCGTCTGCTGGATCTGACACAAATTGAAATGTTGAGTTAATTAGGTTTGTAATTTGTAATTAGCGAAGTGGAGAAAGTTTTAATTGAACCTGGCGTATCATCGATTCATTTTGTCCTCCCCTTTCTTTGTCATTTCTTTGGCAGCCCCAGAATATTTATATCCAGGAGGTTCTAACCACATTCGTCAATGTTTTACAATACTTTTATTGTATTCTGAAATATTGTGGAGCAGTGTGCAGTAAAAATAAATAAATAATAATAAATAAATAATAATCAGAACTAAATCATAACAAAAACCCAACTAGTGTCCGGACTGAGCTAGCTGATCCAACTTTTTCTTTTGTATACAAAAGTTTTGTTTTATGCGTTTTGCAGTCAGTCTTCACAGTTATAATGCTGAATTACAGACCTAGCTGAAGGTTGAGATTTAGAAATATAAAGCTAATATATATGTATTTTAAGCTAAAAAAAAATATTTGATACCATTTTCTTTTATCTTACTGGGTTATTAAAAAGGGAGTATTTAAGCAGACCTGCTATGTTTGTAGTTAACGAAGTTAACGAGAATAACATCGAGGTTCATAAACACGTTGCAGCTTTTTGAAATTAAACTTTCAGCAATTCCACCAGGGTCAAGAGAAAGGAGGAAAGTTGGACCGCGTTCAGTCTGTAAATTCGTAGTTCGTCTCACCTGTTATTTTTAAACTCACGCCTCTGTGATTTACCGAACGCAACAGGGAACTGATGAAATGTAAAAGCCGCGATATATCTTCACCTCCGCGTGCAAGTAACATGGGAGATGAATTAATATCATATATTTGACAGGAGTGGGGTTTTAATAATAATAATATAGCGATCATTTAAAGGTCAGCGCGGAAAGTTTTTAACGCTTGCCGAGCGCGTTCTCGGCTGTTGGGAGAAGACGCGAAGCACCCCTAGCCAACGGAACGGCTCCAAGCCGGCGTTGTTCGATAACGAAACGCTTCTCAAGCGCGGGTGGAATACTCCCGCCGTTGAAAAGCTCGTCCGCCATTCCGTTTGATCCGCCAGGTGACGGCAACTGACCCGGACAAAGACGCGGACCAGGAGTCCCTGCGGTACTCCCTGCACGGCCAGGGCGCGGAGAGCGAGTTCGTCATCGACGAGGTGACGGGCAAGATCTACGCGCAGAGGACGCTGGACCGCGAGGAGCGGGCCGTCTGGCGCTTCGTGGTGCTGGCCACGGACGAGGCCGGCGAGGGCCTGACGGGCTTCACCGACGTCATCATCAACGTGTGGGACATCAACGACAACGCGCCCGTCTTCACCTGCATGCCGGACGGCTGCGAGGGCCACGTGCCGGAGAACTCGCCGCCGGACACCTCGGTCATGGAGATGACCGCCACCGACCTGGACGACCCCACCGTGGGGCAGAACGCCGTGCTCACCTACAGGATCGTGGGAAACGCGCGGGGGGGCGTGGCCGGGGGCGTGGCCGGCGGAGGGGCGGAGCAGTTCAGCATCAACGCCAGCACGGGCACCATCAGCGTGGCGCAGGCCGGGCTGGACCGGGAGCGGGCGGAGACCTACCTGCTGGTGGTGGAGGCCAAGGACGGCGGCGGGATGGCGGGCACGGGCACCGCCACCGTCCGGGTGACGGACGTGAACGACCACGCGCCGCGCTTCGCGGCGGGGCCCTGCGGCGCCCGCGTGTCGGAGAGCAGCGAGCCCGACGCCGCCGTGCTGGAGCTGTCGGCCGCCGACGCCGACGCGGGCGAGAACGCCCAGCTGACCTTCAGCATCGTGGGCGGCGACCCCGAGCAGAAGTTCTACGTGGTGAGCCACCGGCAGGACCGGCGCGCCACCGTGCGGCTGAAGAAGCGGCTGGACTACGAGCGCCCCGGCGACCAGCGCTTCAACCTGACGGTGAAGGTGGAGGACCTGGACTTCTCCAGCCTGACGCACTGCCTCGTGCAGGTGGAGGACCACAACGACCACGCGCCCGTCTTCGTGCCCCACCTCCACGCCCCGCCGCCCTTCCGCGAGGACGTGCCCGTGGGCACCAGCGTGGTCCGGCTGGCGGCCAGCGACGCCGACTCGGGCCCCAACCGGGAGATCGCGTACAGCATCGCCGCGGAGACGGACCCGCGCGGCCTGTTCGCGGTGGACGAGGCGGGCCTGGTGACCGTGGCCCGGCCGCTGGACCGGGAGGCGGCGGCGGCGCACAGCCTGGTCGTCCTGGCGACGGACCGGGGGAGCCCACCGCAGACGGGCAGCGCCACGGTGCAGCTGGCGCTGCTGGACGTCAACGACAACGGGCCGGAGTTCGAGGCGGCCTACCGGCCCGTGGTGTGGGAGAACACGCCCGGCCCCCAGGTGGTGTGGCTCAACCAGACCTCCGCCCTCCTGCACGCGGTGGACCGGGACACGCCCGAAAACGGGCCGCCCTTCTCCTTCTCCCTGCCCGCCGAGCTGCGGCACAGCCGCGACTTCCACCTGCAGGACAACGGCAACGGCACCGCCACCGTGACCGCGCTGCGCGCCTTCGACCGCGAGCGGCAGAGGGAGTTCCGCCTGCCCGTGGTCATGCGCGACAGCGGCCGCCCCAGCCGGACCGTCACCGGCACGCTCACCGTCACCATCGGCGACAAGAACGACCACGCCCACCAGGCCGGGGAGAAGAACGTCTACGTCAACAGTCACAGAGGTGAGCCATCCCCCCCAACCCCCCCCCCCCCCCCCCACACACCCGTTTTTTTTAGGCGTCCATAAAAATGCCTTTTAAAGATGTTCCTTTACTCGTGAGTACAGTAGTTGTGTGAGGCAGGAGTCGTCTTCGCTGAATTGCGGCAGAGCTGAGAGCTTCTGAGGTAATTGGGGAAAATGGCGCAGATTTACTTTGCTGAAAGATGTTTTGGTTGAATGGCGCAGATGCTTGGAAGATGTTTCCTAGTGGGTTCGCGGGCTCTAAAAGCTCGGTTGAAAGTGGGACTTTTATCTCAACGTTCTCTCTTTGAGTGCTGATCTAAACTTGGAACTGAAAACAAACAGGCGGCGTGCTTTCAGTGGCAATGCAAGGCATCGTAAAAAACCCCAAAATCATCAGTTCTCACCGTCAGTGACTCACTGTAGTGGAGAGCAAAGCATCTTGATTGGTTCAAACAAGTCTTTGACTGACAGTGTGCTGTGAGTCAGCCCAGTATGAATCCTCAGTGTCGTCTCAGCACTACCCAGCATTCCTGCCTCATTGGGCTGGATTCAGTCACCGAGCAAAATAAATAATTGAGGGCAGCCATTCAAAAGACGTGGGGAAATAATACTGCGTTTAAGGTGGTAAAATGTTTGGTGTAAACATCACGGTGCGATGCCCACGAGGGGGAGACTTTTAAAGCTTTTAAAGAGTTTTTCCGAGTTAGCGGGAGGCCCCAGTAGTAGCGGGAGGACCCAGTAATAGCGGGAGGACCCAGTAATAGCGGGAGGACCCAGTAATGGCGGTACTCTTGGCGTCTGTCCGTACTCAGGAAACGAAGGAGGAGCGTGGAGTTAATCCAGGCTGTGACGTTTTTCCCCCCTTCTCTCCCCGAGCAGGGGTGATGGCCACCACGGTCCTGGGGAAGGTGTACGCCCCCGACCCCGACGACTGGGACAACAAGACGTACGTCTTCGAGGGACACGTGCCCAAGTAAGAGCGCTTTCGCCCCCCTCCCCCCCCGCGGGACCGCTGTTCCCAGAAGCAGCCGATCGCACTCATACTGTATAGCAGTGCTCTGTATGAACCCAGTGCACTGGCCGTGGCATGCTTTGTCATGGGTAATTGGCACACCCGAAAACCAAAGGTTGCCCCCCCCGACACCTGTGCTCAGCAAAAAGCTGGAATCTGCACATCTAGAGGGGTGGAAATCCAGGTTAACAGATGTTTTGCCAAAAACGGACTTGATTAACCCAAATATAGCTCAGGTTTTACCCAGAGCGTGGCTACTTCCTAGTCAGCTATAAAACTTTTCAATTTTCAAATGCAGCTGGGCTTTCCCTTGAATGCCTAGGTGGCTTTTCACTGTCTTTCCACTACGTTTTCACCACAGAAATGTTCATTGAGCACCACACAAATCCGGTACATGCAGATTCTGCCATCGGTATTGTCTCCTCAGTGAACGGGGGAAGCATCAGCTCTGCCACCTCAGTGATGCATGGCAGCCATTTTGCACCTGAATGTTCTTCCTTCGCATTAAGCGGGGCGTGATGGGGGGGGGGGGGGGGGGGGATTATCGAGCCAATTGAAACGCCCATTACAAGCTGTGACACAGATCCCTGGGAAGCAGTATGCCTGTGATTAGTTTCCTTGGCTCGGGGACCTTGGTCTTCAGCTCAAAGCGCTTAATGGCGTCTCTGGTCGTGTGAAGTGTGCGAGGGAAGGAAACGAGGGGCTGCGGGTTCGAAGCCCGCGGCCGACCCACACGCAGCGCTCTCGCGAAAATAAAAAACCGTCCCCGGGGCGACAGGCGCACCGTCGGTGCTCCTCACCTGAACGGAGCGCAGATTTCCTTTTTTAAAATACGAGAGAGAGAGAGAGAGCACAAAAAAGGGCCCCCTCTACGTGAGCCTGGGCCATTGATGTCAGGTTCCCCTCCGAACACCGCAAGCGTCGCGGAGCGCTGGAGCTCGAAGGCTCAGACGACAGAAAAGGAATCTGTTCCTTTTTTTTTCTCCTCTGGCGAGCAACTCACAGGAGCACCCCCCCCACCCCCACCCCCCCTCCCCCGCCCGCATTCAAAGCAAGCAGCGAAAGTCCTCGTGTTACTTATTTATCTATCGGTTTATTTATTTATTTCGCGTTTAATCTGCGCGGTTTATTAGCAGGGTTTCTCCGCCCTGATCTCCTCTCGCTCGTCGCCGCCGTCGCACCCCGGGGGAGAGGGGGGCTTATTTATATCTCCCCTCACGTTTACACCCTTTTTAACGCCGCCGAATCATCACAGGCCCGAAAGGGAAAAGGGAAGGAGGAGAAAAAACCTGGAGGTATAAATATCCGCTTTTATTTTGGGATCCTCGCCAGGCATTTTTTTTTTTTTTGGCCGCCGCGGTAACAAGACGGTTTAGCATTCTAAACGTTCGGGGGCGCAGAGTGCACTCTGGGAAATGGAGTCTTTGTTGCTGAGGGGGGGTTTGGTTTGTTTGTGGCGGCAGGGGCAGGGGTAGCGGTTAAGGACCCCGGGGCTTGTCGCGGCGGGGTGCTGCGGGCTCGATTCCCAGTCTGGGACTGTGCCGCCGCCGCCGCCGCCGTCGCGCCCTTGAGAAAGGCACTGAGCCCGGGGCGCTCCGGCCGTATAAATGGATTGTATGTAAAAATGTAATCTGTGTGAGGCGTGGCGGATAAGAGCGCCGCTCAATGCCGAGATATATCGTACTGCAGTGCCGGGGAGGGTGTGGTGACCTTGTTTACCCCTCCCTCCCTCTCCCTCCCTCTCCCTCTCTCTTTCTCTCTCTCAAACCCTCTTCCTCCCTCCCGCTCTCCCTTGCCAACCATCCCTCCCTCTCTGCCGAACCCTCCTTCTGTTGAACCCTCTTTCACAAATCTTCCCTCCTTCTCTCTCCCTCCCTCTCCTTCTCTCTTGAACCCTCTCTCAAATCTTCCCTCCATCCCTCCATCTCTCTTAAACCCTCTCTCAAACCATCCCTCCTTCTCTCTCTCAAATCTTCCCTCTCTCTCTCTCCCTCCCTCCCCCTCATTTCTCCCTTCCTCCCTCCATCCCTCCCTCCCTCCCTCCCTCTCCCCTTGCGCAGCTACTTTGTCCTGAACGGGAGGACTGGCTTCCTGATCATCAAGGAGAACACCCCGACGGGAAGCTACGAGTTCAAGGTGCGCGTGTCAGACGGGGTGTGGCCAGACGTGGTTTCCGGGGTGACCGTGCACGTTAAAGAGCTGCCGGACGAGGCCATCTACAACTCAGCCTCGATACGCGTGGCAGGTACCAAAGCAGAAAATAAATACATCTCTTATTTTATTTATTAATTCATTTAGTTATGTGTGTCTGTGTGTGTGCGTGTACTGTATGTGTTCACAATTTATGCATCATCACACATCTATTAAGCTATCTTTCTGTCTGTCTATCTGTCTATCATCATCATCTATCTACTACAGTACAACAGTACTGTTCTACATTACATGCCAGACGTATCTGGACACCCCTTGGTCTGGGGCTATGCTTGCATGGTTTGGGCTGTTTGCCCAGTTTATCTATCTATCCATCATCTATGTATGTTGGTCTACCGTTAGTCAACCATTTTGATTTGTCTATCCATGGTGTCATTCTCACCAATGATAAACTGTGGTACCGGCTCACAACAACTCCTGTGGGTACTGTGCTTGAGATGAGATTGTTTCGTCTCTTTTGTGGACAAAGCCATGCTATGTTTCATCATATAAAACCAGGGCCATCGTTACATAAAATATATAACGTACTGTGGAGGACATGGAAGATGCAACAATATTTTGATTGCTAATTTGAAACGTGCAGTTCATGAATCGGTAAGTGAAGCGTGCTCCTGTTTTTAATGTTAATATTATTGTCGTGTTCGCTGTTGACTTTGTGTTTTATGGCATGTCTCCCTCGTAAAAAAAAAAAAGAGAATTTGATCTCGGTGGGGTTCTCCTGGTAAAAAAATAAAGGATAAAAACAATAAATAAGCAAAATAAATGTGAGTGACTCTCGTCAAACCGCGGTCCCTGACATAAAAATAGATTACCGGGAATCATTTCGCTCCTGTGTGATATAAATTCGCTGTTTATTCCGGGCAGTCGCCTCGCTGTGGATGGCTCATGTCGCTGGGAAAATGCGACGGCTAAACCCCCCCAAAAAAGCGGGGTGGGGTTAGAGTCCGTTTTTTCGGGCCCTGTTCGATTACCGCCGGCCCCATTAAGACCCCGCTCAGGCGCACTACGGGGGGGCCTGGCGTCCGGGCCCGGGACCCGACAGCGAGCAATTACCAACACTGGGGTCGCTTTATTATCAGTCACTTTAAGCACCTATCGCTATATTTATGAGAAAGAAAATAAAAAAAATATCCTAAAACTGGCCCGTTCCACCCCCCCCCCCCCCCCCATCAGGAAAGGGAGCCCTATTTCCTGGCAGTCCTCTAATATCACTTTTCACTGTTGGGGAGTTAAGCTGAGAGAGCGGCGGGTAATATGATGGCCATCGAGCATTCTTCTGAGGTTTCGGCAGTTTTGGAGTTCAAGGTCCACTTTCCCAGTGAGTTATTTCTTAATCGAGTAGCCGCTAAAGGTACCGGTGGCATTGCCTTATTTAAAAAATAAATAGCTGCAGGGCCCCTGTGCTATCCCATCAGCCCCCCCCCCCCCGCCCCCTCCCTGTTATACCGCCATCCCCGCCCACCGCCAGCAGTTCCTCACGCACGGGCGTTCCTCCTTCCTAGGGCGTCATAGCTCAGGAGGTAAGACCGATTGTCTGGCAGTCGGAGGGTTGCCGGTTCAAACCCCGCCCTGGGCATGTCGAAGTGTCCTTGAGCAAGACACCTAACCCCTAACCTCTAACTGCTCTGGCGAATGAGAGGCATCAATTGTAAAGCGCTTTGGATAAAAGCGCTATATAAATGCAGTCCATTTACCATTTACCTCCCACAGGAAACCGCAGTGTTTCTGCTGCTCTGTATCGCCCCCTGCTGTCCGCCACGCCGCAGCTCTCAAAACACAAATACGGACACGAAAAACTAATTTACGATTTAAAAACCTCGTCATTCCAGCTTTGCCAGAGAAAAAAACAAAAAAAAAAACAATAAATAAGGGATGTGCCCCCCCGCCCGCTGTCGCTGGCGGTAAATAAATCTTCCTCGTTTGCCTCTACCAGACTTCTAAGCGCGAGAGATAAGTGTCTCCACTTTGATGCCGCTGATCAGAAAGCGGCAGGGGAGGAAGAGGAGGCCCCCGTTTCCCCGGTTCACTGTTCTTCATCAAAGGAACGTTCGCCGTTCCCTGCGCAGTTTTAAAAGATGAGACTCGTGAATACGGGGAGGCGCTTTCGCTTTAACAGGCTGGCGGTTCAGCTTCGCGGGGGCCATTTGTCGAGAGGAGAAAAAAAGAAAAGAAACGGCCAGACTATTACGTTTATATTGATATTTTATAAAGATGTAATGCACTGCGGTTTTATGAAATAATAAAGTTTTATTTTAAGTCGGGCGCCATCATTATTTACACATGCAAGTTTTTTTACGACCTCTCTTTTTTTACGACCCCCCCCGCCCCCCCGCTTATCGGCAGCTGTAGCCTTGGCTTGGTAATTGCCGATATTGGGCGGGAGCACCGTGCCGCGCGCTTCTGCTGCGTCGACCCCCCCCCCAGGCGGCTAAACCCACAGCGCTTATACCCGCACCCCGCTGCCCACGACCCAGGGCTCCCCGGGTTCGGTTCTGTGACCCGCAGCGTGTGGGGCCCCCCCCGGTCCCTACTCCAGCCCATAATAACCCGTTTCCGGCCTCTCACAAGCCGCTTGCACAGAGTTTAAAAAGTCATTGGAAATTAGCCAAACCTGGATCCTGAGTAAATTTAAATGGCGGGTGGGGCGTTCTCAATTAGCTTAGTTAATCACAGGATTAGTTGTCACAAAGGCCAGCGCACAGAAGGGTCCGCAGGACTGCGATTGGCCGGCCCAGCCCAAAGCATTAGCCATTGTGACTCTGTCCACGGGACCTCTTTCACAACATTAGTACCGAACGCAACTCTTGAAGATAGGAAAAAAAAGGCGGGAAAAAAAAAAAGATGTACTCACGGTATTATTGTCAGTCTTCTTGACATTTGAAATCTCATTTTGATGACAAATCTCGAAGGCAGAGAGGACACATAAGTCTGTTGAGTTGTGCTGTGCGGAGATTTAAGAGAGGGTGTGTTTTTATTTTTTTTCTCCTCCTCTCACGAGTGAGGAAGATTGATTGTGAGGCTGTGAAAGCTGTGAGCTTGTGGAGCGAGCGAGAGGAGTCGTTAACACCCCAGAGCAGGGTTACCTTCGCCTGAAAGCTTCGGCGCCGGGGCTGGGGGGGGGGGGTAATCACAAAATAAACACCGAAAGTTTTGACCGAGCTAAAACACCTGGCTGATTCTGCATGATTTTAAAAATGTATTATTATTATTATTTTTTTTTAATTGTGATTTTTGATACTAGGTGTCAGGGGGTTGGAGATGGAGGGGGGGGGGGGGAGAGAAGGGGAAAATGCCTCTTGTGTTGGGATAATCAAGTAAGAGCGGCAACATCAATTTGCATTCCCACAGGCCGCGGTTATGAGATCAATAAAAAGAAATTGAAAAATGATTCGTCGGGGGAAGGAGATTTAACACTGTGGCGGCGGCATCAACACCAGCCCGGCTCTAACTCAACGCCCTGTCAGATCGGAGACCTCATTATCTTCCCTTCCTGCTTCTTTTCCACCTCCTCCTACCTTTCAACCCCCCCCCCCCCCCCCTCCGGGCTGTGAAAAGTGTTAACACCCGTCTGCGCAGGTCGAGTCCCTGAGCTGCAGGTGTGCTTGCTCTTAAAACCGTTTGTCTCTCCGTTTGGCCCGTTGGAGTTTGGGTGCTCTGCTCGGTGCGGGGGGGGGTGAGCGGTGGGCGGGCGCTGCCCCAGCGGTGCCAGTCGACTCAGACCGGGACGTCCCGTCAGTAAAGGGGTGGAAATACACCTGCTGGAGCCACTGCCGGGGCGGGTCCATCGCCTGTCCCGTTTGAAAGTTCCCTGTTAAACGTAATGGGGTGGACTTCCCTCCTTTTGATCCAGTGCTAAGCTCTCATACCTGCGTCCTCCTACCAGACAATTAAGGGCTCCAGGCTTCTTCTTTGTTTTTTTTAAAACAAATGACACACAACTACATACCAGCACTAGGGGATGCTTCTCTGATACCGTAGGAAGAGAATCAGAGACTTCCCGTATCCGTGGGAACCAAGGTATAGGCGGAGAGTTGCCACCTCCAGCTCGGGGGATTTGAATGCCGGGGAGGGAGGGAGGGAGGGAGGGAGACATTAAAGACCAGCGTCTGTTCGCTTCTCCCCCGGGGAATTATGACTGTTTCTAACGGCTCGTTGGAAGGATTTCAGGCAATTAAAAACGTCTTGGGCTCTCAGCAAAGTCACTCAGCGTATAAAGTTTTTTTTTTTTTTCCTGCCTTAGAAACTGTCATTAACAGCAATACCGCACTGCCACCTCCAAATCGAAGCAGGGGACTTTCTAGAGCCGTCTTCGCCCTGGACCTTAATTTAACACTATTATACAGTACCATGATAATCCTGCTGCTGTGACCCTGGCCATGGAGGGGGAATTGTCATGGAAATTGGCTGCTCCTCCACGTACAAGGAAGTTTCCTCTGTCCTCCTTCCTACTGCGACACTTGCTCCTTTGAACCAGAAGGGGTGACTCACAGGTGGAAACTTAACTTAACTTAACTTAACTTAAAGATAACACAAAAAACATAACATAATAATGAGATTATCCATTCAGCCCAGCGCCATTTTCCCGGCTAAATTAATAATTTATAAGCCTACAAAGGCTTCCCTTAGCTCCTTCTGACACCAGTCGCATAATGCTTTGGCTTCTCTTTGCTGAAGAGTTTTTGAGTTCGTACGTTATCTCCTTACCCCCCCCTGCTCTGGGATGAATGTGTTTTTGTGATGAACGTGAGTCGCGTGGCGTGCGGTAGCTAACCGAGGGGTGGGGTGGGCGGGGTTCTGTGTGTCCCCCCCCCCGTTGTCCAGACGTCACGGCGGCGGAGTTCCTCTCGCGCCCGGCCGGCGGGCGGAGCCGGTACGAGCGGCTCCGGGACTTCCTGTCGGAGATGCTGGCCGTCGGCCCCGGCGACGTCGACGTCTTCGGCCTGCTGGACGTGCGGGAGAGGACGCTGGACGTGCGCTTCGCCGTGAAGGGCGCCCCCTACCTGAGGCCCGAGAGACTGCACGGCTACCTCGCCGCGCACAAACAGAAGGTACGCGCGCGCGCCCGCCGTCCCGTTCCCACGGCAACACAATCCACGGGCAATCCACAGCCCCCCCCCCCTTACACAGGAATGCCCAAATGTAGCCATCCCAGGCCAGTAACACTGCTGCTTTCCAAATCGTCCCAGCCAATCAGATTTTGACCTGGGACACGAGGTGAGTGTGTTCTCTGGGCCAATCGGTGACGTCGATCAATCAATTAACCATCAGGTAGTAAATGAAACCAGCTCTTCTCTTGTGGCCTTGCGGAGTGGAGTATCAAGGCTACAGCGCAACCTGATGTAATGAAATATTCCTCTAAATCTGCAAACGCTATTCATGTCTTGACACTGAGCCAGCCTGGTTATGTGCGCCTGTCGAATAAATTACTGTAATGTGAAGGGATTCTGGCATGGTGCCACGCGTGGGGGGTGGGGGGGGGGTGAGTGAATAATAAGTAAGACGAAGTCGAAGGGCGCAGAGACGAGAGGCCATTTCAGTCTCCCCGGAGTGATGAAGCGGAGAGGAAGGAGAGTAAGAGCCAGTTTGACTGGGAGATTATTAAGAGGCCAGGATAATCCCAGGTGCGTTAAAGCTGTCTGACAGGTTAACTGGGGTGGGTCCGGGGAGCCCCCAGCAGCGCTGTGTCCATGGAAACTGCCCCCCCCCCCCCCTTTAGAATGGCCTGATAAAAGGCCCCTTTCACACATGTAACCCGCGACATCGCTGTATATTGATATACGAGTGAGTGAATGTGTGAGTGAATGGTGTGTGTGCCCTGCGATAGATTGGTGGCCTGTCATTACATTACATTACATTACATTACATTACAGGCATTTGGCAGACGCTCTTATCCAGAGCGACATACAACAAAGTGTATAACCATAACCAGGAACAAATATGTCGAGAACCCTAGAGAGAAGTACCGGTCCAAGTGCAGGGAACAACCGCATAGTTCAACTTGGACCCTGATGGTTAAACTGATTAACGCTAACACAACGAGAACAGCAACAACGCAGTCTATGCAAAAATACAAGCAGTAGTTAAGACAGTTAATGCACCTAAGTCACCTACGAAACAGCTGCCTAGTTACAACCCTAAGCGTACAGTCATTTACAGGGGGGTAGGGAGGGATGGGGAGAGGTGCAGCCTGAAGAGGTGAGTCTTCAGTCGTCGCTGTCCAGGGTGTATTCCTGCCTCTCGCCCAATGCACGCTGGGATAGGCTCCAGCCCCCCCCGCAACCCTGCTCAGGTTAAGCGGGTATAGATAATGGACGGATGGATAATATAATATAATATGATATGACATGATATGATATGCCATGAGTTAGTCATTACTCTCTTTCATCAGTGCATACAAATGAAGCACTGCATTCATTTCCTGTCATTCAGAGCGAATGAAATGTTGTCCGCTGATTTCTGTTTCCATGGGTACGGTCAGGGGAGCTCTCCTGCAGTGCGTCCGGTCGGTGGCATTCTCTCCCAACTGTAATAACAGATCACCTTCATCCTGCTCTTCCTCCTCCTCTCCCTCCTCCCCTCTCACCCGTCCGTCGGGCTTTAAGTTTTGCGCGCTGGGTTATTTAGTTTTTGTTTTTCTCTGGGAAGCGGTGTTTACCGGTTCTTCCTCCCGGGGCGGGGGCGGGGGCGGAGGCGGAGGGGCGGGGGGGGGGGGGGGGGGGAGCGGCGGCGTCTTTTCTCGGCCTCTCTTGTCTGTTCCTTTGGATCCCGCCCGCCGCCCGCCCGCCCGCCGCCGGAGCAGACGCTGACGAGGGTGGCGCGGGACGTGGAGGGGATTCGGATGAAGGCGAAGGCCGGGGATATTAATGTTTGGAATTCTAATGCCGGCAAATATCACACGGAACGCCCGCTCTCTCTCTCTCTCTCTCTCTCTCTCGCTCTCTCTCTCTCTCTCGCTCTCTCTCTCTCTCTCTCTCTCTCGCTCACTCTGTCACTCAGTTCAGTTCTGTTCCATTCATTTCAATTTAATTCAATTTAATTCAATTCAATTTGCTTTATTGGCATGGCACACTACGTTTTGTATTGCCAGAGGATACTGTATTAAACAAAACAAGGACATACATCTAACACTGTGAGACACACAACATCAAAGATTAGAAATGAATGAACAGTTACCACACACACTCTCTCCCTCTCTCTCTCTCTCTCCCTGTCTCTTGCTCTCTCTCTCTTTCTCTCTCTTTCTTGAACAGGGGAGATATTCCCTGGCTGTTCTTGTTTTGAATTTAAGGGATGAAAAGGGAGAAGCTATAGGTGTGTGTGTGTGTGTGTGTGTGTGTGTATAAGAAACAGAGAGAGAGAGAGAGAGAATTTACTCAGGTTGAAAGTAGTAAGTAAACTGTACTGTAGGGTTGAGTAGGGTATAATGCTGAGGTGTATGTAACTGATGAAATTGCCTTTTTGCTGACCTTTTTAACAGTTAGGTGGCAGGCTAATATTCTGGTAAAAACCCTTCATCTAGGCACCTATCTATCCATTATCTATCCATCTATCTACAGCTCTGTCTGTCCATTATCCATCCATCTATCTACAGCTCTGTCTGTCCATTATCCATCCATCTATCTACAGCTCTGTCTGACCATTATCCATCCATCTATCTACAGCTCTGTCTGTCCATTATCTATCCATCTATCTACAGCTGCCGGTCTATTATCCATCCATCCATCTACAGCTCTGTCTGTCCATTATCCATCCATCTATCTACAGCTTTGTCTGTCCATTATCCATCCATCTATCTACAGCTCTGTCTGTCCATTATCCATCCATCTATCTACAGCTCTGTCTGTCCATTATCCATCCATCTATCTACAGCTCTGTCTGTCCATTATCCATCCATCTATCTACAGCTCTGTCTGTCCATTATCTATCCATCTATCTACAGCTGTCTGTCCATTATCCATCCATCCATCTACAGCTGTCTGTCCATTATCCATCCATCTATCTACAGCTGTCTGTCTATTATCCATCCATCTATCTACAGCTCTGTCTGTCCATTATCCATCCATCTATCTACAGCTCTGTCTGTCCATTATCCATCCATCTATCTACAGCTCTGTCTGTCCATTATCCATCCATCTATCTACAGCTCTGTCCATTATCCATCCATCCATCTACAGCTCTGTCTGTCCATTATCCATCCATCTATCTTCAGCTCTGTCTGTCCATTATCCATCCATCTATCTTCAGCTCTGTCTGTCCATTATCCATCCATCTATCTACAGCTCTGTCTGTCCATTATCCATCCATCTATCTACAGCTCTGTCTGTCCATTATCCATCCATCTATCTACAGCTCTGTCTGTCCATTATCCATCCATCTATCTACAGCTCTGTCTGTCCATTATCCATCCATCCATCTACAGCTCTGTCTGTCCATTATCCATCCATCTATCTACAGCTCTGTCTGTCCATTATCCATCCATCTATCTACAGCTCTGTCTGTCCATTATCCATCCATCTATCTACAGCTCTGTCTGTCCATTATCCATCCATCTATCTACAGCTCTGTCTGTCCATTATCCATCCATCTATCTTCAGCTGTCTGTCCATTATCCATCCATCTATCTACAGCTGTCTGTCCATTATCCATCCATCTATCTACAGCTCTGTCTGTCCATTATCCATCCATCTATCTACAGCTCTGTCCATTATCCATCCATCTATCTACAGCTCTGTCTGTCCATTATCCATCCATCTATCTACAGCTCTGTCTGTCCATTATCCATCCATCTATCTACAGCTGCCGGTCTATTATCCATCCATCTATCTACAGCTCTGTCTGTCCATTATCCATCCATCTATCTACAGCTCTGTCTGTCCATTATCCATCCATCTATCTACAGCTCTGTCTGTCCATTATCCATCCATCCATCTACAGCTCTGTCTGTCCATTATCCATCCATCTATCTACAGCTCTGTCTGTCCATTATCCATCCATCTATCTACAGCTCTGTCTGTCCATTATCCATCCATCTATCTACAGCTCTGTCTGTCCATTATCCATCCATCTATCTACAGCTCTGTCTGTCCATTATCCATCCATCTATCTACAGCGCTGTCTGTCCATTATCCATCCATCTATCTACAGCTGTCTGTCCATTATCCATCCATCTATCTTCAGCTGTCTGTCCATTATCCATCCATCTATCTACAGCGCTGTCTGTCCATTATCCATCCATCTATCTACAGCTCTGTCTGTCCATTATCCATCCATCTATCTTCAGCTGTCTGTCCATTATCCATCCATCTATCTACAGCTCTGTCTGTCCATTATCCATCCATCTATCTACAGCTCTGTCTGTCCATTATCCATCCATCTATCTACAGCTCTGTCTGTCCATTATCCATCCATCTATCTACAGCGCTGTCTGTCCATTATCCATCCATCTATCTACAGCTCTGTCTGTCCATTATCCATCCATCTATCTACAGCTCTGTCTGTCCATTATCCATCCATCTATCTACAGCTCTGTCTGTCCAGTATCCATCCATCTATCTACAGCTCTGTCTGTCCATTATCCATCCATCTATCTACAGCTCTGTCTGTCCATTATCCATCCATCTATCTACAGCTGCCGGTCTATTATCCATCCATCCATCTACAGCTCTGTCTGTCCATTATCCATCCATCTATCTACAGCTCTGTCTGTCCATTATCCATCCATCTATCTTCAGCTCTGTCTGTCCATTATCCATCCAACTATCTACAGCTCTGTCTGTCCATTATCCATCCATCCATCTACAGCTCTGTCTGTCCATTATCTATCCATCTATCTACAGCTCTGTCTGTCCATTATCCATCCATCTATCTACAGCTCTGTCTGTCCATTATCCATCCATCTATCTACAGCTCTGTCTGTCCATTATCCATCCATCTATCTACAGCTCTGTCTGTCCATTATCCATCCAACTATCTACAGCTCTGTCTGTCCATTATCCATCCATCTATCTTCAGCTGTCTGTCCATTATCCTTCCATCTATCTTCAGCTGTCTGTCCATTATCCATCCATCTATCTACAGCTCTGTCTGTCCATTATCCATCCATCTATCTTCAGCTGTCTGTCCATTATCCATCCATCTATCTACAGCTCTGTCTGTCCATTATCCATCCATCTATCTACAGCTCTGTCTGTCCATTATCCATCCATCCATCTACAGCTCTGTCTGTCCATTATCCATCCATCTATCTACAGCTCTGTCTGTCCATTATCCATCCATCTATCTACAGCTCTGTCTGTCCATTATCCATCCATCTATCTACAGCTCTGTCTGTCCATTATCTATCCATCTATCTACAGCTGCCGGTCTGTTATCCATCCATCTATCTACAGCTCTGTCTGTCCATTATCCTTCCATCTATCTACAGCTCTGTCTGTCCATTATCCATCCATCTATCTACAGCTGTCTGTCCATTATCCATCCATCTATCTACAGCTCTGTCTGTCCATTATCCATCCATCTATCTACAGCTCTGTCTGTCCATTATCCATCCATCTATCTACAGCTCTGTCTGTCCATTATCCATCCATCTATCTACAGCTCTGTCTGTCCATTATCCATCCATCTTTTCCTCAGCCTTTTATGCGGATGTTTGTCCTCGGAGTGGCTGACCTTCCAGTTTGCCAGGAGTTTGCAGAATGTGTAACTGGCTCGGCGTGAAAGGGAATTAGATTCATTTTTAAACGCAGCTTTCGCTGGACGCGTTTCAAACGGTCTCGCGATGCAATTGGACATGAGCTGTGAATCAAAGCGATTCTGTCCAGATGCGCTTTAACTCACATCAGACAGCGAATTCTCCTCCCCTCACACACACACACACACACACACACACACACACACACACACACACATTCACACACACACATTCACACACATTCACACACACACACATTCACACACACACATTCACACACATTCACACACACACACACACACACACACACACACACAAATTTGCTAATGCATTTCACACACAAATGTGTGGCAAATTATCTTTGGCTGCGGAGCACCATACCTGTGCACACACACACACACACACACACACTGCCAGCAGATTGCTTCAAAGCAATCTGTGCTCTTCATCTTTTGATGTGTGTGTGTGTGAGAGAAAGAGAGAGAGAGAGAGAAAGATGCAGAGAGGGGGACAGAGAGAGAACTCATGAGCCACACCCCTCCGTTATAAATAGTTTCTCCCACTCTCAGTCATCACCCTTACACTTCCCATGCGTGGTGTGTGAGGGACCCTCGAGAGCCCACTGCCTGCTGGGATATGCAGTCTCACAAGTCCCCAGAAGCTGTCACCTCCTTGGCTGTCTGCAGCGTGTTAAAGTGGCAGTAAAGTGTGCGAACACCAGCGGGCGTGGCAGGTGGTACCCTTGCCAGGGGGGCCGGGGGGCAGGGGGGGGGGGCGCTGTCCGGGCGCTGTTTCCAGGCACAGGTATGAGCGATTTAAATATCCCTCTCACTTAGCAGCGCTTTAGGGGAAGTGAGAACAGCAGATGGATCAAAAGTATCACTTCCCACAAGCTTTTCGGGAGCTTCTTTTTTCCCTCCTTTTCTTCTCTTTTCTTATGTTTTCTTTTTTCTCACCACGTTCAAGGTTTTAAAAAAAGAAGTGTGGAACCACAGGCGTCACATTTAAACACGTTTTCTGTTGGCAGTCTTCAGATTAACCCTAACCCCTGTGTGATTGGGGCCCCTGTGGGATTGGGGCTCCTGTGTGATTGGGGCCCCTGTGTGATTGGGGCCCCTGTGTTAATTGGGCCCCTGTTTGTTTTGGGCCCCTGTATGATTGGGGCTCCTGTGTAATTGGGGCCCCTGTGTGAATGGGGCCCCTGTGTGTTTGGGGCCCCTGTGTGTTTGGGGCCCCTGTGTGGGTTCTCTCTTTGTTCCGCTGACCTTTACCTCCTCCACTGGATATTAATTTAATTTGAAGTGAGGACCCTTAATCTGCAAAGAACCCCAGTCTGTGCCTTAGTTTTCCTGACCTGCTGTTGAATCGGTCTTCATGGCCGATGCCTCTGGATCCTTCCATTAAATCTGACAGGATTAAGCGGTACACGCCCCATTTAAAGAGCACGAGAAGGGCACCCCTCCCAGGGGAATGCGCTTCATACGAGTCTTATTCGTATCCCCCCCCCCCCCACCCGTCCCATTAGCCGCTTGGTTAATATTGATGAGCGAGCCGTTTCCCTGGGCAACGGCCTGTGATTGACGACGGAGCGTAATTGGCATTTGTGTCTTTTAAACAGATGTGGGAGGCGGTTAGCGCGAGGGAGGTGGAAGAGGGGGGAGGGAGGGAGGGAGGGGGGGAGGGAAGGGGGGAAGAGGGGGGAGGGAAGGGGGGGGAGGGAGGGAGGGGGGGAGGGGGACTGAGGGAGGGAACGGGGGAGAGGGAGGAGGGGGGGAGGGGGAGAGGGAGGAGGGGGGGAGGGGGAGAGGGAGGGAGGAGGGGGGGAGAGGGAGGGAGGGAGGTGGGGGGGAGGGAGGGAGGGAAGGGGGGGAGAGGGAGAGAGGGAGGTGGGGGGGAGGGAGGGAGGGAAGGGGGGGAGAGGGGGGGAGGGAGGGAGGTGGGGGGGGGGAGGGAGGGATGTTGTTGGCTTGTCTCATCCTTTCAGTATTCAGCCTCACGGAAGAGAATGCCGGTGACCTTTTCTCGGGGGTGATTTGCATATTAAGGTGACACGGGGAATGTGGACGTGGTGGCGCAGAACGGTGTGTCCCAGAACAGAGGGGGGTTGGGGTGGTTGGGGGGGGTTTGGTGTTGTGGTTGAAGCCCCTCCCCTACCGTCACTGTCGTGCCCAAAGTGCCTGAAGAGCAGTTCCTGCCTCTTTCTGTCAGGACCCCCAGTCTCCGCCCCCACCCTTCCTTTCGGTGGGACATACGCTGCACACACACACACACACACACACACACACACACACACACGCTGCCCCCTCTTCTTTTAAAAACCAGTAGCTCCCTTTCAGGTTTAGCCATAAAATTCCAGTTAGAGCAGAGGAGACATTCCTCCTGAACAGGGCCTGTGTGACCAGGAGTGCAGTAGCACAGGCGCTCCCAGTGACAGCGCCCGGCTGCCAGGCCTGTGTGACCGGGAGTGCAGTAGCACAGGCGCTCCCAGTGACAGCGCCCGGCTGCCAGGCCTGTGTGACCGGGAGTGCAGTAGCACAGGCGCTCCCAGTGACAGCGCCCGGCTGCCAGGCCTGTGTGACCAGGAGGGCAGTAGCACAGGCGCTCCCAGTGACAGCGCCCGGCAGCCAGGCCTGTGTGACCGGGAGTGCAGTAGCACAGGCGCTCCCAGTGACAGCGCCCGGCAGCCAGGCCTGTGTGACCGGGAGTGCAGTAGCACAGGCGCTCCCAGTGACAGCGCCCGGCAGCCAGGCCTGTGTGACCAGGAGTGCAGTAACACAGGCGCTCCCAGTGACAGCGCCCGGCAGCCAGGCCTGTGTGACCGGGAGTGCAGTAACACAGGCGCTCCCAGTGACAGCGCCCGGCTGCCAGGCCTGTGTGACCTGGAGTGCAGTAGCACAGGCGCTCCCAGTGACAGCGCCCGGCAGCCAGGCCTGTGTGACCGGGAGTGCAGTAACACAGGCGCTCCCAGTGACAGCGCCTGGCAGCCAGGCCTGTGTGACCGGGAGTGCAGTAACACAGGCGCTCCCAGTGACAGCGCCCGGCAGCCAGGCCTGTGTGACCAGGAGTGCAGTAACACAGGCGCTCCCAGTGACAGCGCCCGGCACCCAGGCCTGTGTGACCAGGAGTGCAGTAACACAGGCGCTCCCAGTGACAGCGCCCGGCACCCAGGCCTGTGTGACCAGGAGTGCAGTAGCACAGGCGCTCCCAGTGACAGCGCCCGGCTGCCAGGCCTGTGTGACCGGGAGTGCAGTAGCACAGGCGCTCCCAGTGACAGCGCCCGGCAGCCAGGCCTGTGTGACCAGGAGTGCAGTAGCACAGGCGCTCCCAGTGACAGCGCCCGGCAGCCAGTTGAGATGTGGAGCAGTCCTCCAGCACTGGAGTGTGCAGATCTGCTCTGCTGCGGTTTGAGGCAGTAATGGAACAGGCCATTAATCATCCCCCTGGAAGTGTTGTGGAGTTTTGTGCAGGAGCTTTAAGGAGAATATTTGCTGACTGTGTGTTTACACTGTGTAAACTATTACTGAATTACTGTGACTACATGCAGAGGAGTACGTGTACACACACACTCAGACATGCACTCATCTATTAGTTCTGTCAGTAACACGCTGAATCATTCACTTACCCACTGACCTACACATTTACACATCTACTCACTCACTGCTCAATAACTCATTCATCACTCACTCTCTCACTCATGTACACGATCACTCTCACACTCTCTCAGTCACTCACGCACACACTCACTCACCCACTCTCCCTCATATACACACTCATTCACTCACTCACTCACACTCTTGTACACTCACTCACTTCAGTCACTCCCTCATGTACACACTGACTCACTCTCTCACTCGCATATACACTCACTCACTCACTCACTCATGTACACACTCGCTCACTCATACACCCTCACTCACTCACTCACACACACACTCACTCATGTACACACTCACTCACTCAATCATGTACGCACTCACTCATATACACCCTCACTCGTTCATATACACCCTTACTCACTCATATACGCACTCACTCACTTACTCACACACTCACTTGCTGAGTCACCTACTCACTCACCCATTCACCCACTCATGTGCACACTCGCTCACTCACTCACTCACACACTCACTCAATCATGTACGCACTCACTCACTCACTCATGTAAGCACTCACTCATATACACCCTCACTCACTCATACGCACTCACTTACTCACGCACTCATGTGCACACTTGCTGAGTCACCCACCCCTGTGCTGACTGACTCATGCAAGTACAGTAGTCACAGCCAGTCTGCTTGGTTCTCTGTTTGGTTTTTAGAACAATGTTCTAAAATTAAAATGAAATGTTAATCGTATTTTGGAAGGATTGCCTTCTCATGGAAACCTCAATCATAATCTCAGTCTGGAAGAAAGCTCCATTTAATTTGAGGTCTGCTGTGCTGGTGCTGTGGCTCTAAATGAATCTAAACCATATGTCTAAAGGAATGGGTGTGTGTGTGTGTGTCTGCTCACGTACATGCGTATGTATGTCTGTGTACAGTATTTGTGTGTGTGCGTGCTTGTGTGTGTGTGTGTGTGTGTGTGTGTGTGTCTGTGCGCGTGCATGCATATGTATACCTGTATATGCGTGTGTGTGTGGGTGTGCGTGCGTGCGTGTGTGCGTGGGCATGTCAATGTGTGTGTGTCTGTGTGGTTGGTGGTTTGTGCACACATGCTTGTGTGCCTACCTGTGTGTGTGTCTGTGTGCCTTGTGTGCCTACCTGTGTGTGTGTGGGTGCGTCAGTGTGACTGTGCGCGTGTGTGTGTGTGGGTGCGTCAGTGTGACTGTGCGCGTGTGTGTGTGCGTGTGTTACTGTGTGACTCTGCACATGTGCATGTGCGCCTGTGTGACTGTGAGTATGTGTGCCTGTGCACGTGCACGTGTGCGTGCGTCAGTACCTCTGCACCGCTCCATTTCCCTGTGTGGTGCCGCATTGTGATTATGCTGGAGATGGAGGGAGACTTTTGAGCCCACCTGCTCATGCTGTCACTGCAGGCTTAGGGGAGATCCTGTTTGCAATTTCTGGCTGCTGCTCAGTGCCCGTCTTTAGTGATTTATAATTTGCCTTTAGCCCTCTCCTTACATTCATTTCAGCTTTCTCTGTAGTACACGTTCCCCCCCCGCCCCCCCCCCTCCCCAAAGCACACACCTCACTCTGTGATTTTTCCCTCTCAGTCCTACAGCCAGACTTTATGAGTATGACAGGAGTATATTGTTCTTACACAATGCTCATAAACGTACGGGCTGGGTAATAATAACGATATTTGTCTCTCTCTCTCTCTCCCTTTTCCCTCCCATCTCTCTCTCTCTCTCTCTCTCTCTCTGCTTCCATCGTTCTCTCACGTCCTCTTTCTCCCTCCATTTGTTGCTCTCCCTCCTTCTCTTCCTGTGTCTCTTTCTTTATTCTCTCACTTTTACATTCTCACCCTCTTCTCTTTCTCTTTATTCTCTCTCACTTTTACATTCTCACCCTCTTCTCTTTCTCTCTTTATTCTCTCTCATTTTTACATTCTCACCCTCCTCTCTTTCTCTCTCTCTTTCTCTCTCTCTTTTACATTCTCTCCTTCCACTCCCCCATCTACTCTTCTCTCTCTCTTTTACATTCCGCCCTCTCCCTTTTCCTCTCGACTTCCTGTTTCCCTCTTCCTCTACCCTTCCCCCCCCCCTCTCCCCCCTGCTGTGTCCCCCCCCCCCCAGCTGGAGTCCTTCCTGCAGGTGAACGTCAGCCAGGTGCGCGTGGACGAGTGCGCGGTGACGGACTGCGGGGGCAGCGGGGGCTGCTCCAATCAGCTGTCGGTCGGGGGCGCGTCCACCGTGGTGGACGCCGGGAGCACGTCGCTGGTGTCGGTGACGGTGGGCACCACGGCAGTGTGCGGTTGCCCCGGGCGAGAGCGCCAGCACCGGGCCTGCGCCTCCTACCCCCAGAGCCCCTGCCACAACGGCGGCGTGTGCGTCGACAGCAAGGGCGGGTACAGGTGAGTGTGCCTCCGGTGAGCAGCGCTACGGACGGGCGGCTCACCTGCATCCAGTGAGCTGCATTACCACCTGATTCAAAAAGTGGGCTGGATTACAATGGGTTCCTCAAACTGAGCTACAGTAGATTACAATGACGTTCCTCATAAACTGAGATAGATTACAATGACGTTCCTCATAAACTGAGATAGATTACAATGAGGTTCCTCATAAACTGAGCTAGATTACAATGAGGTTTCTTATAAAGAGAACTGGATTACAATGAGGTTCCTCATAAAGTGAGCTAGATTACAATGAGGTTTCTCATAAAGTGAGCTAGATTACAATGAGGTTCCTCATAACCTGAGCTAGATTACAATGAGGTTCCTCATAAAGTGAGCTACAGTAGATTACAATGAGGTTTCTCATAAAGTGAGCTACAGTAGATTACAATGAGGTTCCTCATAAACTGATAGATTGCAATGAGGCTTCTCATAAGGTGAGCTAGTCTGCAGGCAGGGGTCTCACCTGCATCCAGTGAGACAGATTACAACCAGGCACCTAACCTACATTGCAAGCTAGAACCACTCCTGAATTTTCTCATTTCAAAAACATTAAACATGTCTATAAACAAGTCATGGAGTTAGAGTGTAAAGCTGTAAATGATATGTATGAACCTGGACAGTGATATCTACTGAACAGAATGACCCATCTGACAGAGAGAGAAAGGATGAGATCTAGGGGTCAATTGAAGGAGAAGTTTGTTGCAGCCAGTTTTTCGCAAGCATGGATTTGGGTCATACCAGTTATGAATGCTTAGTGAGTTTGTGTTTTGGGACGCAAGCTTACAGAAGTGAAGCATGGGGAGGGAGGGGGGGGGCGGGGCGAGGGGGGCGGGGGGCTTTTAGAGATTGACAGCCCTACAGTATAATCGCAGTCTGAGCGCGCGTAGCTGGATGCCCCCGTGCTATTGGTCGGTCTCTCGACGGCGGGAATGAAAGGGGGGGGGTAGATTAGCGCATGGAGCAGGAGCGGGAGCGGGAGTGATGATGATGAAATGGGCTGAAACGCGTTGTTTTTGGGTTTGGATGGGCAAACAGGGCCGCGGGCGGCGGAGAGGCGCGCAGTGCGCAGAGCGAAGGATCCACTCGGGCGAGCGTTCGATTGTGTAGTCGGCTCACCTGTGCGCGCCGCGTAAATGAAAGAAACGTCCCCTTCTCAAGTTCGGCATTCCTATACACTTATTTATTTATTTATTTATTTATTCGTTTATATTCCGTTTCGGTATATCTTTCGGTTCCAGAGAATCATAACAAGGCAGTGGTGGGGAAAAAAAAAAACAAAAAAAAAACCCCCCGGTCTCATAGCAACGGAAATCGCCCATCGTATTTGTCGTAAGTGGCAGAAGCGATTATTAGACCCGTTTCGCCCGCGCCACTTCCTGGTTCGTCTCGTAATTGAAAGGAATTTTTTTTTTTTTTCTTTAACGAAAAGCCCACTCGTTTCGCTTTGCCTTTTGATCGTCGAATTGCGAATCCGACGTGCCGTAATTCTATTGCCGACGGCGTCGGGGGTTTGGTCTCGTTAGCGAAGTAACGCTTCGGTCTGTCTGGCTCATTACGGGTGAAGAGATTTGGCAAGTGATGCGCACAGCACCGCAACTTGCGCCCTCTGACACGAACTCTCTGTATGTTTTTGTAATCGACTCTGTCGACAGCGAGCCTAGCCTGCTCAGGTAAATGCTTCTGTAGATAGCGAGCCTAGCCTGCTCAGGTAAATGCTTCTGTAGATAGCGAGCCTAGCCTGCTCAGGTAAAGGCTTCTGTAGATAGCGAGGCTAGCCTGTTCAGGTAAAGGCTTCTGTCGAAAGCGAGGCTAGCCTGCTCAGGTAAAGGCTTCTGTCGATAACGAGCCTAGCCTGCTTAGGTAAATGCTTCTGTAGATAGCGAGCCTAGCCTGCTCAGGTAAATGCTTCTGTCGATAACGAGCCTAGCCTGCTCAGGTAAATGCTTCTGTAGATAGCGAGCCTAGCCTGCTCAGGTAAAGGCTTCTGTAGATAGCGAGCCTAGCCTGCTCAGGTAAAGGCTTCTGTCGATAACGAGCCTAGCCTGCTCAGGTAAAGGCTTCTGTCGATAACGAGCCTAGCCTGCTCAGGTAAATGCTTCTGTCGATAGCGAGCCTAGCCTGCTGAGGTAAAGGCTTCTGTCGATAGCGAGCCTAGCCTGCTCAGGTAAATGCTTCTGTAGATAGCGAGCCTAGCCTGCTCAGGTAAAGGCTTCTGTCGATAACGAGCCTAGCCTGCTCAGGTAAAGGCTTCTGTCGATAACGAGCCTAGCCTGCTCAGGTAAATGCTTCTGTCGATAGCGAGGCTAGCCTGTTCCTAGCCCTTCGGGGGTCCTGGCCAGCTAAAGGCGAACAGCCACAAGTGACAGAAAGAATCTGCCAGTAACACTGAACCCAATTTTCATTTATATATATATATATATATATAGGCAGAGCTAATGAATTCATGTTATTCATGTATCAGAAGATTTGCTATTGTAGAGGAAGTGCATCAGTCCTTACCTTAAAATGGTTATGAATGTTAATTTACATATATATATATATATTGCACGATGAAAGCACATGCAAATTAAAGTGTTCGGTGAGATTTCAAACCAATTACTTGAGTAGTCAAAACTGATGCGGTGACATCACAGCTGTGCAATGATTGGATTTTTTTAAAGGTGGAAATGTCACATTAACTCCTCTGCTAACTTCTCACACATGGGTGTACACATACACACACCCGCACACGCACACACTCTCACACACACGCACACTCGCACACACACGCTCGCACACATACAGACACACACGCACACACACGCTCGCACACACACACGCGCACACACACACGCGCACACACACACACACACACATCCTCGCAGTGCAGCAGTGTGTGACTGCAGTATAGAAGTGTCTCGCGCTGAATGTCGGTGGGCTGTCTGTGATTGGCTGCCCCATAAGAGCAGAACGCGCAGTCAGAACATGGCCGTGCTTTTGTAGTCTCTCATTTCACATTCTCTGGAAGGGATGCGTCTGTGTGAAGCAATCTGCCACTGCTGTTTTCGGGATTACTTTTAAGGCGCGCATACGGTTTGTTCCTGGAAATATGCAAAACCCCAAACCTTTCCGTCTCCTGCGCATATGACTCGGCACCAATTGAAATTCACTTTGAAGCCCCGTGTTTGTAAAAAAAAAAAAAAAAAAAAAAACTTAAGTCAAATTGTTTTCACTTTAATTAAATCAGGAAAGTACACCCAGGATTAGTCTTTGGCTGGACAGACTACTCGTGTGATGTGACAAACAATTGCTCCACGCAAAATAAAATTCTTGGCGTATTCAACCTAATCCCCGCTGTTATATTCAGTAAACAATGTGTATCTTTGTGGATTAAATTGAATTTATCCTCCATCCAATTTACCCACCTGAATCAGGCTCATGCATTAAAAATATTCACTGTGATGCAAACAGGACTGGCTCCTTTCACTAAATGGACTCTTCCTGCTCTTGGGTTTACCTGGGGGTGGCACAGTGTAGCCAGTGCGGTGGCAAAGTTAACCCAGCGCTGTGGCACAGTTAACCCAGCGCTGTGGCACAGTTAACCCAGCGCTGTGGCAGTTAACCCAGCGCTGTGGCACAGTTAACCCAGCGCTGTGGCACAGTAAACCCAGCGCTGTGGCAAAGTTAACCCAGCGCTGTGGCACAGTTAACCCAGTGCGGTGGCAAAGTTAACCCAGCGCTGTGGCAGAGTTAACCCAGCGCTGTGGCACAGTTAACCCAGTGCTGTGGCAAAGTTAACCCAGCGCTGTGGCAAAGTTAACCCAGCGCTGTGGCAAAGTTAACCCAGCGCTGTGGCACAGTTAACCCAGCGCTGTGGCACAGTTAACCCAGCGCTGTGGCACAGTTAACCCAGCGCTTTGGCACAGTTAACCCAGCGCTGTGGCACAGTTAACCCAGCGCTGTGGCACAGTTAACCCAGCGCTTTGGCAAAGTTAACCCAGCGCTGTGGCAAAGTTAACCCAGCGCTGTGGCACAGTTAACCCAGCGCTGTGGCACAGTTAACCCAGCGCTGTGGCACAGTTAACCCAGCGCTTTGGCAACGTTAACCCAGTGCTGTGGCACAGTAAACCCAGCGCTGTGGATAGCGCGCCGCACAGCAAGGAGGTCCCGGGTTCAAATCCAGGCCGGGGAATAAGTGGGTCACATAATGGATAGATGAATGGGTTTACCTAACACTCGGCTTCGATGCGGTACGCCCCCACAATCGGCCATTAGCAGCACTACTGCGATATCGGCCTCGGAGAGGCCGCGAGCTGCGAGGCAGAGAGTCGTCTCTCAGAAGCAGACTGCAGCCCTCCACTTTTTTGCTCAAAGTTGGCAAGGACAAAGGGCTCTTTTGTGTGCCAGGACGTGTGCGGTGACATCACTCCGAGGAAAACGTTGCTTTGTCCGAAAAGATAAAGTGGTACCATTTATAAAACCCCTGCAAAACAGAAAGGAGATACATTATCAGTGTGTACGGATGCTGCTCGGACACAAGCAGAACTGTGGAGGGGTGTATTTGTTTTATCGGCGTAGTCCGATGTGCGGCATCTGAAACCCAGATATCGCACATTTTAAAATGTGCAATGTTTTAAAAGGTTGTTGTGGGGACTTTTTTATTTTTGCGGTGCGGCTGTGGAGGTGGGTTGGAGTTATTTTGGTTGATGTTCCCGTTGACGCATGGCACACGTGTTAATTAAAAGGATTTCACCAAGACTGCATGCAGGCACAGCAAGCGTTTCATGAAGATGAATGTTTCGGGGAAAGGGGCAAGAAATTATTTGGCTGCTTCCTTACACCCCCTCCCCGCCCGAAAAAGAAAAAAGCACATTAGAGACAAAAAGAGGGAGAGAAATTGCACTCACTGTGTCATTTCAGAGATTATGTTTGTCTCCTCTGATGGAATAAATTAGTCCTGTTATTGTGTGCTTGTTTCTTTATTTATTTATCATTTGCTCTGACTCGGGAGAAATCTTTTTGCTCAGACAGTCATTAAGACAGAAGAGGGGGGTGGGGAGGGGGAATGGGGCGGGGGGGGGGGGGGGGGGGGGGCAGAAATGCATTCTGCCCTTTGGATCTCAGAGAACTCTCAGTGATTCATTTCCATGCTCTGTATCTTGATTGCGGTGTGCGGTACACCAGGTTTACCTACTGCTGGTCCTTGTCTTGAGCAGGCTGTGTGTCTGTGTGTCTGTGTGTGTGTATGCGTGTGCGTGTGTGTGTTTCTGGGTATGCGTGTGTGTGTGTGTTTGCATGCATGTATTTGTGTTTCTGTGTGCTTATGCATATCCATGTGTGTATGAGTGTGTGTGCCTGTGTGTGTGTGTGTGTGTGTGTTTGTGTGTATGAGTGTATGAGTGCGTTTGTGTGTGTGTGTGTGTCTGTGTGAGCGTGTGTGCGCGTGTGTGTCCGTGTGTGTGTGCCTGCCTAGATAATGTAAATCCACTTTCTGTGCACACTGGGTAGGAGCCAGACCTAAATAGTGTCATAGCGCACGTAACCAACCCCTTACCCTGTCACCCAAACAGAAGCAGCGCGTCCTGCGATTGGTCCGCTGGCTTGTGTGTGTGTTAGCCCCGGATCAGGCTTTATTAAGCCCTGCTCTCTCTGGACATCGTTTGGGGGGAGACTCGATCGTGCGAAACGAGCCCGCTGGGGCAGGACCGGGCTTACCGCCGGCGGGCCGTCGATCCAGCGGCCGGGATGCGCTTCGGCGTTTCTGAGGATAAACAGGAGAGCGGCGCGTGAGAAACCGCCAGGCGCCGAGCGTGGGGGGGGAATAGAGGAGAGGGAGAGCAGGGGGCGCCGTGTTTGTAAATAGAGCGATTTAACTTCGCCGCTCGGGCCCGTTTGGGTTTGCGCGCGGCAGAAGATCGACAGCCAGACGTCCCCCGGGACCGCCCCCCCCCCCCCCCCCCCCCCCCCCCCCCCCCCACACCGCACGCCCGCGTGCGCGTTTCCGTGTTTGTTTCTCTGATTGCACCGTCGTCCCCCGTCGCCGTGCCACGGCTCCCCGTCTCGTCTGGAAGCCTCCCTCTGCACTTCCTGTTTTGTTAGCCGGCGCGGCGGCGGCTGCGATGACGGTTAGCGCTTATTAGAGGGAGCCGTCGGCGCGTGTGGGCGAGCGAGCCGTCCAAAACCCCCCCCCCCCACCCCTCCGTCCCTCCACCCCTCCCCGTACCGTCCCGTTTGACCGTCAGGGTCCGAGTGACGGGGATGGGTCCTCCTCTACTGCCTCTGGAGAGAGAGAGAGAGAGAGAGAGAGAGAGAGAGAGAGGAGGGTGGAAGGGAGGGAGGAAGGGAGGGAGGTAGAGAGAGAGAGAGAGGAGGGTGGGAATTAGGGATGAAGGGAGGGAGGTACAGAGAGAGTGAGTGTGAGAGAGGGAAATAGAGAGAGAGAGGGAAAGACAGACAGAGATTTAGATTAGACAACAACAAAAAACAAACCCAAACAACCCCTGCAGGCAGAGAGAGTGGCAGAGAGAGAGAGAGAGAGAGAGAAACAGATCTTCTTCACATTTTCTTATATACACAACAACAACACTGCGTCAACAGAAATTAAAAGATCAAAAACCAAGGCCGAGCCTTCCGTCTCGAATGCTCTGAATGAGGTTTGTTTTGCACGAGCGTGTAATGAGAACTCCACCCGAATCCTTTCTGCCATAAGCCCGCTGCCTCCGCTGGTCCTGCCCCCCGTCTTTTGTTTTACCTGCACCTGTACTCTTCCACGTAGCTAATTTAGTCCGCCCAAAAATAACATTCAGTAGACAACATCTCCTTTTGTAATACTGCATACCTTGGCTCCCCGAGAGGGAGAAAGTGTGAGAAAGTGTGTGTGTGTGTGAGAGAGAGAGAGAGAGAGAGATAGACGAGCTGAGCTGAGCTCATTCTCGATGGATGCATCACCACACACGAGACATAGACAACAGGCGGGAGCGACAGGGGTGAGGGTGAGGGTGGGGGTGGGGGTGTAGGAGAGAGGAGAGGAAGAGAGGGATGTGAGTGAATCCGGTGCTGCGGGGAGAAGACGGAAGAAGGGGAAAGAAGAAAGCGAGAGTAGAGAGATAACAGGAGATGGAGAGGAGGAGTAAAAATAGGGGAGAGATGAGGAGGGCAGGTGAGAGAGAGAGAGAGAAAGAAAGAGAGAGGGTGAGAAACAGATGGAGGGAGAGAAAGAAATGGGAAAATGAACGAAAGAGGGGCAGAGAGCCGGAATGAGGAAAGGATGGTGAAAGCGGAGGGAATAAGTAGGAAAGGAGAGAGCCTGAGATTACGCCCCATTATCCGAGCGGTGCTCGTAACCACGGAAATCGTGGCGGTTTCTGAGGGGAAAAAAAAAACAAAAAAAAGGAACGGTGCCTGGAAACGTGCCGCTCAGGTGAAGGGCTCACGTGCGGCGGGAGATCAGTGTGGCGTGCGCACCGTCCAGCGAGGAGGGAGGAGTACACGTGAGACAAGGAGGAAGTGAAGAGGGAGGGAGGGAGGGAGGGGGAGGGAGGGAGAGAGAGGTCTATATGTAAGTGTTGGTTTAGTGTGTGTGAGTGTATGAGTGCATTTGTGTGTTTGTGTGTGTGTGTGTGTGTGTTGCTCTCACATGAAGCTGAAATGTGCCTGGACGTCACACTGATGAGTGTCGCCAAGGCCATGGGCTGCGGTTGGTACTGTAGAGAGGGTGTTTCCTGGGGAAGATTTATATCTCACAGATCTGTGAGTGACGCCAAGGCTGTGGGCTGCAGTTGGTACTGTAGAGAGGGTGTTTCCTGGGGAAGATTTATATCTCACAGATCTGTGAGTGACACCAGTGGGCTGCAGGTGGACTGGTTGGTACTGTGAGAGAGGGTGTTTCCTGGGGATGATTTAGGAAGTGAATAGATGCTCTCACCCAAAGCAGCCTACAGAAGACACATTGAACATGGTTAGATAACCACCTGTAGACAGCTAGTGGTAAGTAATGCTGCAGTTAGTTACATAGTTTTACAGGCATTTAGCAGACGCTCTTATCCTGAGCAACTTGCACAACTTTTACATAGCATTTACATCGCATCCATTTACATAGTTGGTGCTTAACCTGAAACAATGCAGGTTAAGTACCTTGCTCAAGGGTACAACTGCGGTGTCCCACCCAGGAATCGAACCTCTGGCCTTTGGGTTACAAGACCCGCTCCTTAGCCATTATACTACCCCTGCCACCACTGTTAGTGAGGGCCATGGAGGAGATGCGGGCCACAGGACCTGTTTTTCAGCCAAAGGATCATGGGAATAGGCGGGAGTCCCAGACGCCATTTCTGGTTCTGTGTTACGTTCGGAGAAGAACACAGCCGCTCTCTAGAAGACGTCAAACTGATGATTTATCACACGAATGTATATGAAGCGCAGATAAGCACAGAAGCTTCGGAAACACCCTTCTCCAGTGTGGCGAACGTGCAGAATGTATCAGGAGTTGAGTATCTTCGGCTGCTGCTGAAATGTTTGTGCTTATCGTGCTTCGTGCGTTCATGTGATAGATCATCAGCTTAATGTTTTCTGGGGAGTGCTGTCTGTGGTTTTCTCTGTAATACGTTTTCTGGGAAACAAAACAGGGTTGAGTTGAGCACATTTTATGCTTTATTGATTCTCCAGCGTTACATTTACCCTAAATTTTCAGCATTTAATATATGCTCTTATCCAGAGCAACTTACACATGTTAAACTTTTTTTTATGTACGATCCAGTGATGTTGCTGGTTGTTTTACTGAAGCTATTTCATGTTAGGTGCTTGGCTACAAGGTCCGACGGCAGCGTACCAGCTGCGAATCGAACCCGCAACCTTTCAGTGAAGCGCCACAGTCTGGTGTCAGATCCCAGCCGTGGCAGCAGCTGGCAGGCCTGGGGACGGACGCATGACTGGCTGTGCCGTCGAATCGGTCTGCAGGGTTGTATGAGAACAAACCGCTCTGGCGAAAACGTGCTACGCCGCTAACCCGCTAACCCGCTAACCTTCACACCGGAGCGGGCCGTCCACGTGCCGCGCCTCCTCCTGACGTACGCCCCTCCGACACACCGGCCGCGTAGCTCTGCCGAGGAACCCGAACCAGCTGACAACAAGACCAGGTCAAAACCCGGTATACGGCTGTATCTAGCACACGTGATCCGGCCGACCAGTGGTGTAACTTCATCACTCACTCACTCAGCCACTCACTCAGTCACAGACATTCGCGTTCGTAGGGCTGGCCCCCGCTGTCGCGGTCCAGCCAGAAAGCAGCGGCGGTTTGGCGGAAGGTTCCGGAATGCGCGCACCTGTCCGTGCTCCTCCGAAGCGGGGCGCGGGAAGCTGGCGAATCGGGACGGGCGTCAGGACATAACCGAGCGGTACAGGCTGCTTTAAAACATGTAAATGTGTGGGATACGTGTGGGACGGCGTGTGGGGAAGTGTGTCTTCACACACAAACGGGATTATGTCGGGGGACGTGTTCTTGCCCGTGCAGGGAACTGTGCGCCTATTTCCACGCGTTCCTGTTTGAAATCGTTCTTATTCCTGGTTAGCCTGGGATCCAGTGATACGAGCTAAACAATAAACGTCGTGAAAGCTTGTGCTGTCAGCTCATTTCCTGCTACGAGGCGCGTGACCTGTGTGTATTTGTGAGTGTTCGTGATGGCGGTCTAACCGCGCGATTAGCATGGACATCGGGAAGCGGCGATCAGGTCCGGATGTGCGAGCGAGCGGTCGGTGAGGTTGAGGGGAGCGGGCCCGTGCGGGACACAGATCTGGGCGAGGTGCAGCTCTCTTCCCCCGTACGGCGGAAACAGCGGGAGGCAGGATTGCGTATGAGCGGGAACAGCCTGTTCCCCAGAGGCTGAAAATAACGGTAGCGAAAGAGCTCCCCCGGTGGGGTTTGGGTGGTGGATGCGGGCGGGGCGGGGCGGGGGGGGGGGGTGAATTTTCATGGCTCGATGGTTAAAGCAGACCTGCAGCTGCCAGTGCGAGCGACGCCCGGCTTATCTCTCGGCACAGCGGCTGCCGTGTGTGCTCTGGGAGAGCCGCGGTCTCTGAGCGGCAGGAAGGACGCAACATCGGGAGGCTTCTCTGATCTCCCCTCTCACACGCGAGCTGGAATGGAGAACGTAGAGTGAGCACTGAGGTCTCTCACCAGCAGGTCACTAGCAAGGTGGAGGTGGTCGGCTTGGTCTGTCTGTAGCAGGTTGGAGGTTGTAGGCTTGGTCTCTCAACAGCAGGGTGGAGGTCGTAGGCTTGGTCTGTCAGTAGCAGGGTGGAGGTGGTAGGCTTAGTCTGTCAGTAGCAGGGTGGAGGTGGTAGGCTTGGTCTGTCAGTAGCAGGGTGGAGGTGGTAGGCTTGGTCTGTCACTAGCAGGGTGGAAGTGGTAGGCTTGGTCTGTCAGTAGCAGGGTGGAGGTGGTAGGCTTGGTCTGTCAGTAGCAGGGTGGAGGTGGAAGGCTTTGTCTCTCAGTAGCAGGGTGGAGGTGGTAGGCTTGATCTGTCAGTAGCAAGGTGTAGGTGGTAGGCTTGGTCTGTCACTAGAAGGGTGGAGGTGGAAGGCTTGGTCTGTCAGTAGCAGGGTGGAGGTGGAAGGCTTGGTCTGTCAGTAGCAGGGTGGAGGTGGAAGGCTTGGTCTCTCAATAGCAGGTTGGAGGTGGTAGGCTTGGTCTGTCATTAGTAGGGTGGAGGTGGTAGGCTTGGACTCTCAGTTAGAGGGTGGAGGTGGTAGGCTTGGTCTGTCAGTAGCAGGGTGGAGGTGGTAGGCTTGATCTGTCACTAGAAGGGTGGAGGTGGTAGGCTTAGTCTGTCAGTAGCAGGGTGGAGGTGGTAGGCTTGGTCTGTCAGTAGCAGGGTTGGAGGTGGAAGGCTTGGTCTCTCAATAGCAAGTTGGAGGTAATAAGGCCAGGCAGAGCAGTGATTCAAGTGCATGGCCCAGAACTGCTGTAGACGGCATGTCAGCAGAATGAAATGAAAACTCTTTAGTCACCCGACTCATGGGTGCCGACCAAGCCGATAAATGATATTTCAAGGGGCTCGCAGCAGAAGGCGGACAACGCGTTGAGCTGGAAATGGGGTTGTTATGGAAATGTGACCCGGTGAGAATGAGAAATCGGTTGCAACTGTCACACCTGTGGGTGGGGGGGTGGGGGGGGGTGGTTTGTGCCCGCCAGCCAGCCACACAGTCGCCCTGTACCGTTACACAAAGGGCTGTGATAGCGAGGGGTTAACCAAGAGCATTTACCTGCCGCCATTATCCCTCCCTCTCTCTCTCTCTCTCTCTCTCTCTCCCTCTCTCTCTCTTTTTTTCCCGCCGCAGGTGCCAGTGCCCTCCTCAGTTCGAGGGCCCCGAGTGCCAGCAGACCAAGCACAGTTTCCACGGCGACGGCTACGCCTGGTTTCCGCCCGCCCGGCCGTGCTTCGAGAGCCGCGTCTCGCTGGAGTTCGTCACCGAGGCGACGGACGGCCTGCTCCTGTACAGCGGCCCGCTGGCCCAGCTGCAGCACTGGGACGCCGAGGACTTCATGGCCATAGGTGCAGTTCGGCGGGAGGCCTCCAGGGGGCGCCTATTCCACCACAAAACAGAAGGGGGGGGGGGGGGAGGCTCGGAGGGGGCTCTGAGGGGGCTCTGAGTGCCTGGGCACTCAGAAATTGGCGGGGGGGGTGGGGGGGGGGTTTGTCTTTTTTCCCATTTTTAATCAAAGCGGAGAGAGAGGCAGTCTCACCGTCCCCGGGTGGCTTGGCCTATCAAATGAGCTGCAGAAAAACTGTGAGTCATGTGATCTTCAAAAAGGAATTGCAGCCCACAAGAGTCTAAAATCGCGGAGTATCTCCCCCGCACATTTGTTTGAGAGCCGCCATTTGGCACGTACTGTTACCTTGTTTCTTCATCGCTGGCCTGTGCTTTCATCTTCACGTCTCGAAGGGTCAACGCTGTGTTTGCCATTATAAAAGACACTTTATTTTTCTCAGAAATGCCACTCGAAATAACCCCATGTCCTATGACGCAATATTTATAATTAATCACGGAGGTGGTTCTAAGTTCATGACGTGTATACTGAAGGAACATATTTTTTCACCTTTGCAATTTTAAACGTACTGTGATTTTACTGTTTGTGGTTAAATCAGGCCAGAACTAAAGTTAGAAAGGCACATATTGACTTGTAAATTCAAGCCAATATGCTTCATTTTAAATATTATGTATGCAAAGGAATATTTAATTGTATGTGATATTTTATTTTATGCATTAACGGCGAATGTATATGCAAGCACAAATTATGGAATGTTGATAGTTTGCTGATATTTCGTAGATATTTTTCTTAATTTATTATTCATGCTTACCACATGCTGGTACTTAAATACATATGATTATTTTTTCATAGTTTCTGCTCCATTGCATTTGTTTCTGCTGTAATGGGAGAAATGTCCCTCATAACATAAATTATGGCCATTTTTTTCAGTGTAATTACAGTTTTTCTGTGTTCTCTACCATGACTTGGTAGGTCTGAGACAGCTAAACACAACACATTGAAAAAACACAAAAAACGCTCCAGTTTATAGTCTTTCTTTGGCTCGTGCGTAAAGAAACTTTGTAAAGGAGGCTTTTCTCTCTGGCCCAATTACAAAACTAACCCCCCAGCCCAGCACAATGGTGGGGATGCTGTACGGTAGGAGGTGTTTTCTTTCAAATTAGATGTTGAACAAAAGACCTGACCTGGCTGTGGAAATTTTTAAAAAATCCCATGGCACATACTGAATGTGTTTCATCCCTGGTTAAAAGAAATGTTGGTGTTGAAGAGGTGAGATAGTCAAAAAATGAAACGGAGAGTGTGAGAGAGAGAGAGAGAGAGATGGAGGGGTGCAAGGGAGGTACGAAGCACAGGCGGAATGGAAAGAGTGAGAGGTGATGAAAGGAGGAAAAGAGAGGGACAGGGTGATGAGATTGTGTCTTTGTTTATTGTAAAGGGATTTATATGTTCAGACCTGAGTGTGTTTGCAGAACTGGACAGCCCATATCAGGCTAGCAAAGCTGTTCTGGAACTGAGATGGACTGAGACAGACCCTGGGAAAGAGGGAGACACGGAGAGGCAAGGGGAGGGTAGGGGAGCGAGAAAGAGAAAATGGTAAAAACGAACAGGGAGAGCAGGAAGAGATATGGGTAAGGGCCTGAATAGTACGCCCAACGGAGGAGGGAGAGGGAGAGACAGAGAAAACAGGGAGAAAAAATAGACTGTGGAACGAAAGAGAGAGGGATTATAAATGTAAAGAGGCTGTGATACACTGCAAGAGGGGGAGAACGACGGGAGGAGAGACTACAGCACAGAGAGAGAGAGAGAGCTATAAAGAAATGGTACGAAAGTAGACAAAGAAAGGATGAACGAGAGCGATAAAGGGCTATAAAATCCACAGTCGGGGGGGCATGCGTCCTCTCTGGTAACACGGCTTTGGGAAATGTCCTCATTTCAGGGGAATGGGGGGGGGGGGGGGGGGGGGGGGGGGATGCAGGGTGGCAGTGAAAGGCTCGGGCTGTGAGTTGGGTACGGGACAAGGTGAGCTCCACCAAGCCGATTTGTCCCCCCCGGCTAGTCTGTCGGAACGGTGCGGAATTTGATTTGTTTGGACAGCTTGCGTTCCATTGTGTTATCTGCTTTGAATACCGGGAAAGGTAATTCCACTGAGAGAGAGAGAGAGAGAGAGAGAGAGAGAGAGAGAGAGAGAGAGTGGAGCCACATTGTGTGGCAAAGGTATATATGCACAGATGGCCCCTCGAATGCCAATCTGTAGTTCTAGCTTCTCGCGTAGTATTAGAGTTTCTTTTCTCGTGTGGTTCCCAAGAGCCGTTTCCCATGGTGAATTGTTGCATAATTCACCCCATTCATTCTTCTCTGTGGGTCTACATTTTCCCCATTCATTCTTCTCTGTGGGTCTACATTTTCCCCATTCATTCTTCTCTGTGGGTCTACATTTTCCCCATTCATTCTTCTCTGTGGGTCTACATTTTCCCCATTCATTCTTCTCTGTGGGTCTACATTTGTTCTATTCATTCTTCTCTGTGGGGTCTACATTTTCTGCCCCTTGTGCAAAGCCCTTTTGCCACACTGTTTTTCCGGTCTCTCTGATGGAAGTGACTCTCTTCAAAGTGGAAAAAAATCATATGGTGTTGTTGGAACCTCAGCCTTTTGTGATCCTATCGACATCCTGCTTCAGCTGTCGGGAGCAAAGACAGACATCTTACATTAGCTGCCACGAGCACAGATCAACATCGTTCCATCAGTTGAGATCACAGACTAACATCCTTCCTTAGCTGTTCAGACAATAGTCCAACATCCGCATTAGCTTTTAAAATCACAGGCTAGCATCCTCCTTCAGCTGTCGAGAACTCGTACTATCATCCTCCATCATCTATTGAGTGTCCAGTCCAACATCTGTCATCATCTATTGAGTGTTCAGTCCAACATCCTCCATCATCTATTGAGTGTCCAGTCCAACATCCTCCATCATCTATTGAGTGTCCAGTCCAACATCTGTCATCATCTATTGAGTGTCCAGTCCAACATCTGTCATCATCTATTGAG
This sequence comes from Anguilla anguilla, assembly GCF_013347855.1. Lineage (NCBI taxonomy): Eukaryota > Metazoa > Chordata > Actinopteri > Anguilliformes > Anguillidae > Anguilla > Anguilla anguilla. Next base: position 58,867,905 of record NC_049205.1, read on the forward strand.
TGTCCAATCCAACATCCTCCATCATCTATTGAGTGTCCAGTCCAACATTCTCCATCATCTATTGAGTGTCCAGTCCAACATCTGTAATCATCTATTGAGTGTCCAGTCCGACATCTGCCATCATCTATTGAGTGTCCAGTCCAACATCTGTAATCATCTATTGAGTGTCCAGTCCGACATGCTCCATCATCTATTGAGTGTCCAGTCCAACATCTGTAATCATCTATTGAGTGTCCAGTCCAACATCTGTAATCATCTATTGAGTGTCCAGTCCAACATTCTTCATCATCTATTGAGTGTCCAGTCCAACATCCTCCATCATCTATTGAGTGTCCAGTCCAACATCCTCCATCATCTATTGAGTGTCCAGTCCAACATTCTCCATCATCTATTGAGTGTCCAGTCCAACATTCTCCATCATCTATTGAGTGTCCAGTCCAACATCCTCCATCATCTATTGAGTGTCCAGTCCAACATCCTCCATCATCTATTGAATGTCCAGTCCAACATCCTCCATCATCTATTGAGTGTCCAGTCCAACATCCTCCATCATCTATTGAGTGTCCAGTCCAACATTCTTCATCAGCTATTGAGTGTCCAGTCCAACATCTGTCATCATCTATTGAGTGTCCAGCCCAACATTCTTCATCTATTGAGTGTCCAGTCCAACATACTTCTTCATCCATTGAGTGTTCAGTCCAACATCCTCCATCAGCTATTAACAGCATGGTCCAGCATAGTCCACTGCCTACTGAGAGCACGAACCTGTGAAGTGCACACAGGTAGCTGCTGCTGTTTTTCACCCTGCAGTCCACCACCTGACCTGCACATCTTGTGTGCGGGACCGCTGGTTCCTGATCTACAAGCCGGGAGCACGGTTTGTTCGATGAGACGCTGTAGTCCCAGCTGGCTGAAGGTCACCCCTTGTCTGGGCAACGTTAGCGCCGACAGCGCATTGCCTTGCCCAGCCAGAGCCCGCGCTGATGGTTCGGTACCGGTCCGCTGGGCCGGTACCGAATATCCTCACGCTAGAACAGTGCCTAAACGGGATGGAAGACCCCCACAAGCCCCATCATCTGCTGCTGAAAGGGCACCGTTTGATCACTGTTTGAGTGTAGGCAGCAAACACTGCCACCCGCCCTGTAGAAAGGCAACGGCGGAGATGAAAGAAGGAACGGAGCCTTGTCCGTGACTTCTCACGCTGCTGTCAATTTGTCAAAAAGCCGTTACACGGTCAGAATCTATGAGCCTTTATCAAAGTGTCAGGCATGGCTTTAAATTCAGCGGATTTTACAGATGGGCACGCAGGAAGGTGAGCTGTCAGTTGACTGCTTGCTTTGGCTTTTGCGATGTGGAATGTGGCGTTCAAGTTAAAGACGTGCAGCCGGAGAGACGGATTCCCAAATATTTTCCTTTTGTTTACGCTCGATATTTCAGATGACTTTTTTTTTTTTTATTCGGTTCATATTTTCCGCTCTGTCCTTTTCCCCCCGGGGCCATTGAAATAAGAGCTTTTTCATATTTTAGGAAAATGCTTTTTGCGGTAACCCCTTTTCCGAGACCGGCCCTGTTCATCTCCGGAGAACGTCACAAAAGAGGCGAATAAATAAGGAATGAGGACTGGAAACTCGATCACATCTGCAGGCGTGGATTAAGAGCAGAAGCTTGTAGACTCAGAAGGCCTCAGCACACATCATTCCTGCTGTTGGCCAAATGCATTCGAGCGAGTGATACACGAAGCCTGTCTCTGGACTTACACTGCGGATACTGACAGGGGCTCTGCCCTGTCTCTCTCTCTCTCTCTCTGTGTCCCTCCATCCCTCGCACTCTCTCTGTGTCCCTCCCTCCCTCGCACTCTCTCTCTCTGTCCCTCACCTCTGTTTCACTTTCTATGTTCTCCCTCTCTTTTTCTCTCCCTCCATGTCTCGCACTCTTTCACTCTCTCCCTCTCGCTCCCTTTCTCTCTCCCTCTCTCTTTCTCCTTTTCACCTCTATCTGTTGTGCTGTCCCTCCTTTCTCTTTCTCTCCCTCCATGTCTCTAACTCTCTCACTCTCTCTCTCCCTCTCTCTCCCCCCTTCCCCCCCTCCTTTCTCTATCTCTCTCTGTGAAATGCATGCTGCTCCTGATGATGCAGAGCATCCAGATTAATCTCTGCCAGACAGCTTGTGCGCTCGAACACCACCCCTGAACACCAGCCCTGAACACCAGCCCTGAACACCAGCCCTGAACATCAGCCCTGAACATCAGCCCTGAACACCAGCCCTGAACATCAGCCCTGAAAACCAGCCCTGAACACCAGCCCTGAACACCAGCCCTGAACACCAGCCCTGAACATCAGCCCTGAATACCAGCCCTGAACATCAGCCCTGAACATCAGCCCTGAACACCAGCCCTGAACACCAGCCCTGAACACCAGCCCTGAACCCCAGCCCTGAACACCAGCTCTGAACCCCAGCCCTGAACACCAGCCCTGAACATCAGCCCTGAACACCAGCCCTGAACATCAGCCCTGAACATCAGCCCTGAACATCAGCCCTGAACACCAGCCCTGAACCCCACCCCTGAACACCAGCCCTGAACATCAGCCCTGAACCCCAGCCCTGAACACCAGCCCTGAACAGCAGCCCTGAACCCCAGCCCTGAACACCAGCCCTGAACATCAGCCCTGAACACCAGCCCTGAACAGCAGCCCTGAACCCCAGCCCTGAACACCAGCCCTGAACATCAGCCCTGAACATCAGCCCTGAACACCAGCCCTGAACACCAGCCCTGAACCCCACCCCTGAACACCAGCCCTGAACACCAGCCCTGAACAGCAGCCCTGAACCCCAGCCCTGAACACCAGCCCTGAACATCAGCCCTGAACATCAGCCCTGAACACCAGCCCTGAACACCAGCCCTGAACCCCACCCCTGAACACCAGCCCTGAACACCAGCCCTGAACATCAGCCCTGAACACCAGCCCTGAACATCAGCCCTGAACACCAGCCCTGAACACCAGCCCTGAACCCCACCCCTGAACCCCACCCCTGAACACCAGCCCTGAACACCAGCCCTCAAATTCAGCCCTGAATACCAGCCCTGAACATCAGCCCTGAACATCAGCCCTGAACACCAGCCCTGAACACCAGCCCTGAACACCAGCCCTGAATACCAGCCCTGAACATCAGCCCTGAACATCAGCCCTGAACACCAGCCCTGAACATCAGCCCTGAAAACCAGCCCTGAACACCAGCCCTGAACACCAGCCCTGAACATTTGTCTCCAAACCAGCACGCTCCTCACCCCCCTGCCCATGGCTGACCGAGTCACTACGCTCCAGCAGAACATCACTGCGGGCTGCAGAGAGAAAGTGGAGAAAATCCCGATCCTCTGATGACCTGACTGCATACCATACCCTGCTGGCGACTTTTACATCTGCCCTCACGTCTGCAAAAGCCTCTTTTTTCCAATCCAAGATCAGCGCATGTGTCTCTAATCCACGTAAACTATTCTCCACCTTCTCTTCCCTCCTCATTCCTCCTCCACCCCCACCTCCCTCTTCCCTCTCCGCAGATGACTTTCTGGCCGCCTTTGAAGGAAAGGTGGCTACAATCCGGAACTCCTTCACCCATCCAGTGAGCCCCCCAACCCCCCAGGACAACCCCACAGCCACACTGACCTCCTTTGAAATGCTGGAGGACTCCGATGTATTACAACTGATCACCTCTCATCGCGCAACCACCTGTCCACTTGACCCCATCCCATCTAAAGTTCTCCAATCTATCTCCAGCGAGCTCCTTCCCTATCTGTCTTCCATTGTTAATTCCTCTCTCTCCTCTGGTCATGTTCCCTCTGTTTTTAAGACGGCTCGTGTTACCCCACTACTCAAAAAACCCACCTTAGACCCCTCCGATGTAGCAAATTATCGACCCGTTTCCCTTCTACCCTTTCTGTCCAAAACCCTCGAACGAGCAGTTCTTAAACAATTAACCTCTTTTCTCCATCAGAACAACCTGCTAGACCCTCACCAGTCTGGCTTCCGATCTGGGCACTCAACAGAGACTGCACTCCTAGCTGTGACGGAGGCACTTGCCACTGCAAGAGCCTCACGCCTTTCCTCTGTCCTGATCCTTCTTGACCTGTCTGCAGCTTTTGACACGGTCAACCATAAAATACTCCTCTCCACCTTGGCTGGGATGGGAATTGCCGGGACTGCCCTGTCTTGGTTCGCTTCCTATCTTGCAGATAGGACCTACCAGGTCACCTGGAAGGGGTCTGCCTCTGCTTCTCATCCACTTGTTACGGGAGTGCCGCAGGGATCTGTACTGGGTCCTCTGCTGTTCTCCTTATACACCAGATCTCTTGGTTCAGTCATTAATTCACATGGTTTTTCCTATCATTGTTATGCAGATGACACACAACTCTTCTTTTCTTTCCCCCCCTCGGCCACACTGGTCAATGATAAGATCTCTTCCTGCCTGGCTGACATCTCCACCTGGATGGCCAGCCACCATCTGAAGCTCAACCTCAACAAAACTGAGCTGCTCTTCTTCCCGCACAAGACCTCCTTACTTCGTGAACTCTCAATCACGGTTGATGGTACCACAGTGACTGCCTCTCACTCTGCCAAGAGCTTGGGGGTGGTCCTGGATGACCAACTGGACCTCAAGGAGCACATCAAGGCAACATCAAGGTCCTGCAGATTCCTCCTATACAACATCAGGAGGATTCGACCATACCTGACGACGCACTCCACCCAGCTGCTCGTCCAGGCTACGGTGACCTCTCGCCTTGATTACTGCAACTCTCTCCTTGCAAACCTGCCAGCTTGTGCCATACAGCCACTACAGATGATTCAGAATGCCGCTGCCCGGCTCATCTACAACCTCCCCAAATTCTCCCACGTCACTCCTCTGCTGCGATCGCTTCACTGGCTACCGGTCGCTGCCAGGATCCGATTCAAAGCCCTGACCCTTGCCTACACTGCCGCCAACAGGACAGCCCCCATCTACTTGCAGGACATGACTCAATTCTATGTACCTGCTCGACCACTCCGCTCTGCAGCAGCAGGGCGTCTTGTAACCCCTCCCACCCGCCCAAAGGGATCACAGAGCTTCTCCACCCTAGCTCCCCAGTGGTGGAACGAACTCCCCGTCCCTCTCCGAACCTCCCCCTCACTATCCATCTTCCGCCGTGGCCTGAAGACTCATCTCTTCAGACTATACCTAGAATAACCACCACCATGCTGTGTATATATATATATATACATATTAAAAAAAAAAAAAAAAAAAAAAAAAAAAATACCCTTTTTTCCTTGTCACTTGTTACATGTTGCCCCATCCCTGCATTTCTTGGTAAATTGTATTTGTCCTAATACTCTAGCTTAATCTTCTGCCTAGTTTGGCTTTGCAGATGTTAGACCAGGATAGTGTTCATTGTTCTCAGCTAGAAATAGCTGTACAAAATAAGTAATTGTACCTTACTGAACCCGTGTTCAGCAGTTGTCTACGATCATGAAAATGCACTTCTTGTACGTCGCTTTGGATAAAAGCGTCTGCCAAATGAATGTAATGTAATGTAACATCAGCCCTGAATACCAGCCCTGAACCCCAGCCCTGAACACCAGCCCTGAACATCAGCCCTGAACCCCAGCCCTGAACACCAGCTCTGAACCCCAGCCCTGAACACCAGCCCTGAACATCAGCCCTGAACACCAGCCCTGAACATCAGCCCTGAACATCAGCCCTGAACATCAGCCCTGAACACCAGCCCTGAACCCCACCCCTGAACACCAGCCCTGAACATCAGCCCTGAACCCCAGCCCTGAACACCAGCCCTGAACAGCAGCCCTGAACCCCAGCCCTGAACACCAGCCCTGAACATCAGCCCTGAACACCAGCCCTGAACACCAGCCCTGAACACCAGCCCTGAACATCAGCCCTGAACATCAGCCCTGAACACCAGCCCTGAACACCAGCCCTGAACCCCACCCCTGAACACCAGCCCTGAACACCAGCCCTGAACAGCAGCCCTGAACCCCAGCCCTGAACACCAGCCCTGAACATCAGCCCTGAACATCAGCCCTGAACACCAGGCCTGAACACCAGCCCTGAACCCCACCCCTGAACACCAGCCCTGAACACCAGCCCTGAACATCAGCCCTGAACACCAGCCCTGAACATCAGCCCTGAACACCAGCCCTGAACACCAGCCCTGAACCCCACCCCTGAACCCCACCCCTGAACACCAGCCCTGAACACCAGCCCTGAACACCAGCCCTCAAATTCAGCCCTACTCGTGCGATTGGGGACACGGGCCGGTCTACAGAGGGGCTCGGGTTCTAATGAAACCCCCCTTTTTCCCAAAACATGCGAGATGCATTTGCTCTGCGCCTTGGCAATCGCAATCAGGCAGCGTCATTCGTGGCCACACCTTTTCGTTTTTCGGTTTTGTCTTGTTTTTCTGTTTTTCATCCCTCTTTTCCTTTGTTTTCTTCCCTCTCTTTCCCCCGGGCGGGCGCAGCAGGCATCAGACAGGTGTTGTAATCCTGTGCAATTTTGTGGATGGTGCAAAGTTCTGCGCACTGGGAGCGTTTGCTGGTTTGATGATTTTTAATTTGTCAGTCGTCAGAGGAAAGAGCAATCAGAACTTAATTAATGCCTTCTTTATTTATAGTGTGGGTTCTGAGAAAAAAAAAAAAGCCACGGCAGATCTTCAGGTTCTGTGAATTCTTATATCAATATGAAATTCTCTTGTGTCCATATAAGGAGTTTTTTTTTTTTTTTGATGAGAAAACTCTTGCAGAAGTTCTGCGGCCTTGAAGAAGTTGCGTGCCTCTGAAAAGGGATGACCTCTCTCTCTTTCTCTCTCTCCCCCCCTCCCTCCCTCCCTCTCTCTCCCCCCCTCCCTCCCTCCCTCTCTCTCTCTCTCTCTCCGCAGAGCTGATAGGCGGTACGCCCACCCTGAAGATTAACCACGGCTCCGGCACGCTGGTTCTGCAGTTGCCGAGCAACGTGCGCGTGGCGGACAGACGGTGGCACAGGCTGGATGTTCGGAGTGACAGTAAGGTGGGTCTGCGCGAGGGGGGGACGTGTCTCACACCGTCTGAACACGCCCCCACCCACACCCCCCTGCCCCCACCCACACCCCCCGACCCCACCCTCTCACATTCCCCAAACTGCGCCGACTGCCAGTGCTCCTCGAGTACTTAACAAAATGTCATTTATAAAGGTCGTGTGCGTGTGTGCTCACGAAAAACAGATGGAGGTGTTTGTAGCGGGGAACGCAGACCCTTGGAAAATAAAAAATTGGCCCCCATGTGCGTCTGATCTAAATAATTAACATCCCTGTAGGATGTCTCACAGATCTCAGATCTGCGTTAAGGTTTAACGCAGGTCACGTGACAGGAAGGGGAGGGGCCCACGGTGACCCGTCAGGACTCTCTCTGTGCAGGAGGTCCGGTTCACGCTGGACCGCTGCTCTGCTGCCGCGGTAACGGAGATGGAGGGGGTGGGCAGCAGGCTGACAACCGAAGACCACTCCTCCTGCGAGGTCAGGGGGGTCACCCCCAACGGGGCCAGGTAACGAGATCCGCCCTCCCTCCTGCCCCCCCCGCCTCTTACCCCGAACCCCCCCTGCATAGTACCCCTCCCCCCTCAGCGCCCGCCGTTTTCCTGGTGCTGAGTCACTCTTCCCCCTTCTTTCCCTCAGAATCGCCCCTGCAGTTTTCTCCCCTTCGCTTTACTCCTCCGTTAAAGCAGTGGGAGTGTCTGCTCCTGGCTGTTATTTCACTCTGCTGCGTGTGAAATATGATTTGTCTGCTGGTCGTTTCTCATATTTGTTTATCCGTTCGCTGAAGACAAATTGTTGCTGTTTATAGATAATGCATTCGCTGATTAGATTAATTGACTAATTGCTTTGTTGGTTGGCTGATTAGGGGTAATGCATCCTGCAAGTGATTGGCAGACTGGCTGATGTAATCCACGACCACCTGTTTGTGCCAACCCCCCCCCCCCCCCCTTTACCTCTCTCCCCCCCCTCCCCCCCTCAGGCACCTGAACATGACCCAGGTGCTGCAGCTGGGCGGAGTCAACGAGAACCTGCCGTACATCTACCCTCAGCTGCAGCACAAGCACTTCACCGGCTGCATCCGCAACCTGGTCGTGGACAGCCAGGTACCGGCGCCCTACCGCCAAACCCGCAGCCATCAGCGCCGGAACCTTCCGGATTTCTACAATGCATTTTTTTAAAAATACTGCTTTTCAGCTTTATTGGAGAGGATGGTGTGGAGAGACAGGAAGAACAGGGAAGAGAGGGAGAGAGAGACGTGCGACAAAAAAGGTCGTGCGGGCGGATTCGAACCGCGGACGTCGCGGCTCGCGATGAGCACGTGGACGGTTTTAACTGAAACTGAGCGTATTTTTAGGCCTTTCTGGAACCCCTGAGGTAGCCGTGACATCACAACCGTATGCGTTTACCACCGTGTTAAACACCGTGATCATTTTTTAAAATAACCCTGCCTCAAGTTTCACTACAGACGGGTGTAAACCAGCCGTGAAGACGACGCTTAGTATCGGTACATTACATTACAGGCATTTAGCAGACGCTCTTATCCAGAGCAACTTACACAACTTTTTTTACATAGCATTTTACATTGTATCCATTTATACAGCTGGATATATACTGAAGCAATGCAGGTTAAGTACCTTGCTCAAGGGTACAACAGAAGTGTCCTACCCGGGAATCGAACCTGCGACCTTTCGGTTCCAAGCCTAGTTCCTTACCCACTGTGCTACACTCCGACCCGAGTTAGCCGTTTGGCACAACCCATCCTGGAGCCCAAAGAGCCCTCGAGACTCCGCAGCCCCATGGCGTTGGTAGCTGCATGGCGTTGGTAGCTGCATGGCGTTGGTAGCTGCATGGCGTTGGTAGCTGCATGGCGTTGGTAGCTGAAGGCGTTGGTAGCTGCATGGTGTTGGTAGCTGCATGGCGTTGGTAGCTGAAGGCGCTGGTAGCTGCATGGCGTTGGTAGCTGCATGGTGTTGGTAGCTGCATGGCGTTGGTAGCTGAAGGCGTTGGTAGCTGAAGGCGTTGGTAGCTGCATGGCGTTGGTAGCTGAAGGCGTTGGTAGCTGAAGGCATTGGTAGCTGAAGGCATTGGTAGCTGCATGGCGTTGGTAGCTGCATGGCGTTGGTAGCTGCATGGCGTTGGTAGCTGCATGGCGTTGGTAGCTGAAGGCGTTGGTAGCTGAAGGCGTTGGTAGCTGCATGGCGTTGGTAGCTGCATGGCGTTGGTAGCTGAAGGCGTTGGTAGCTGAAGGCGTTGGTAGCTGCATGGCGTTGGTAGCTGCATGGCGTTGGTAGCTGAAGGCGTTGGTAGCTGAAGGCGTTGGTAGCTGCATGGCGTTGGTAGCTGAAGGCGCTGGTAGCTGCATGGCGTTGGTAGCTGAAGGCGTTGGTAGCTGAAGGCGTTGGTAGCTGAAGGCGCTGGTAGCTGCATGGCGTTGGTAGCTGAAGGCGTTGGTAGCTGAAGGCGCTGGTAGCTGAAGGCGCTGGTAGCTGAAGGCGTTGGTAGCTGAAGGCGTTGGTAGCTGCATGGCGTTGGTAGCTGAAGGCGTTGGTAGCTGCATGGCGTTGGTAGCTGAAGGCGTTGGTAGCTGCATGGCGTTGGTAGCTGAAGGCGTTGGTAGCTGCATGGCGTTGGTAGCTGAAGGCGTTGGTAGCTGCATGGCGTTGGTAGCTGAAGGCGTTGGTAGCTGCATGGCGTTGGTAGCTGAAGGCGTTGGTAGCTGAAGGCGTTGGTAGCTGAAGGCGCTGGTAGCTGCATGGCGTTGGTAGCTGAAGGCGTTGGTAGCTGAAGGCGCTGGTAGCTGAAGGCGCTGGTAGCTGAAGGCGTTGGTAGCTGAAGGCGTTGGTAGCTGAAGGCGCTGGTAGCTGCATGGCGTTGGTAGCTGAAGGCGTTGGTAGCTGAAGGCGCTGGTAGCTGAAGGCGCTGGTAGCTGAAGGCGTTGGTAGCTGAAGGCGTTGGTAGCTGCATGGCGTTGGTAGCTGAAGGCGTTGGTAGCTGCATGGCGTTGGTAGCTGAAGGCGTTGGTAGCTGCATGGCGTTGGTAGCTGAAGGCGTTGGTAGCTGCATGGCGTTGGTAGCTGAAGGCGTTGGTAGCTGCATGGCGTTGGTAGCTGAAGGCGTTGGTAGCTGCATGGCGTTGGTAGCTGAAGGCGTTGGTAGCTGCATGGCGTTGGTAGCTGCATGGCGTTGGTAGCTGAAGGCGCTGGTAGCTGCATAGCGTTGGTAGCTGAAGGCGTTGGTAGCTGAAGGCGTTGGTAGCTGAAGGCGTTGGTAGCTGCATGGCGTTGGTAGCTGCATGGCGTTGGTAGCTGAAGGCGTTGGTAGCTGAAGGCGTTGGTAGCTGCATGGCGTTGGTAGCTGAAGGCGTTGGTAGCTGAAGGCGCTGGTAGCTGAAGGCGCTGGTAGCTGAAGGCGTTGGTAGCTGAAGGCGTTGGTAGCTGCATGGCGTTGGTAGCTGAAGGCGTTGGTAGCTGCATGGCGTTGGTAGCTGAAGGCGTTGGTAGCTGCATGGCGTTGGTAGCTGAAGGCGTTGGTAGCTGCATGGCGTTGGTAGCTGAAGGCGTTGGTAGCTGCATGGCGTTGGTAGCTGAAGGCGTTGGTAGCTGCATGGCGTTGGTAGCTGAAGGCGTTGGTAGCTGCATGGCGTTGGTAGCTGCATGGCGTTGGTAGCTGAAGGCGCTGGTAGCTGCATAGCGTTGGTAGCTGAAGGCGTTGGTAGCTGAAGGCGTTGGTAGCTGAAGGCGTTGGTAGCTGAAGGCGTTGGTAGCTGAAGGCGTTGGTAGCTGCATGGCGTTGGTAGCTGCATGGCGTTGGTAGCTGAAGGTGTTGGTAGCTGAAGGCGTTGGTAGCTGCATGGCGTTGGTAGCTGAAGGCGTTGGTAGCTGAAGGTGTTGGTAGCTGAAGGCGTTGGGCGCCGAAGTGTTCCCCCGATCTCCTCACTGGAAGCAAAGGGCTGTGAGGCCATGTAAAATTCATGCAGCCCTGTTGTGAGGCAGGGGTTCGTGGGGGGGGGGCTGATGATGCAGATTTAACGCCGTTCTCGCCCCCCGCTCAGGCGTAAATGACCTTCCGCGTGCCACTTCGGCTGGCTGTGTGGGTGGGGGTTGCAGGGGGTGGGGTGGGTGGGGGGGGTGAGGGTATTTTTAAACTTTGTTGTTTTCCTAATCTGCTGCTTTCCGCCCGTCACGTCTCGACCTGTCTCTCGGCTGGGGAAGGCCAAGTGGGGCGTGTCAGTGCATCTCAATGAAGCATTATACCCTTACCCCCCCCCCCCCCCCGCCCCTTACCCATGCCACCCAGAGGAGTGGGGGACTGCTTACCCCTGCTGGTTCCGCCCCTCAGTAATTGCAGTGTGTGGAGGTGAAACTGGACCCTCCCCACTGCTGGGGAACCAGCAGAACAGCTTCCCGCCTCGCTTCTGAGCGGAACTGCGAGAACGTGAGAGAACGCTTTTAAAAAATGCGCGACTCTAACACTCGCGCCGTGTTTCGGGGGGGGGGGGGGGTAACAGGAGTGCGTTTCTGGCTCCCGGCCTCCGCCCCGTGTGAAACGACGCGGCGCGGCGCGGCGAGCGTACGGGCGCCGGAGGACTTCAGAGCGGCCGATTGGCTGCGTGCGCGTGTGTCGGAGACGCCGAACGCAGAAAGCGCGTTCCGTTAGCCCGTTAGCGGGCGTGCTCCCCGCTCAGACAGCGCGAAACCGCGATGCGACGTGTGAAGCCGCGGCATTGTCCGAAGGGATTATTTTCCTAAGTGCCGGTTGAAAAACGTGTTTATTACGTCGATATCCTGCGAAGTGCGAATCTGGAGGACGACTGAAAGGTTTCAGTCGCACGTATGAACATATATTCTCACCTCTCACCTCTCACCTCCTGCATGCCGGCATAGACTCTAAACACCCCCACCCCAACTCCCCCCCCCACGAACCTAACCAGGAATAAGCGTTTTTAATAAAATAGATGAATGTCTGCACTTTGGCTCACATCTTTTCACCCACTCCTGTAAAAGTAACTGACACTTTTTTTTCTCCGATGCTCCATATCTTCACCTCCCTTACATCTTCAGGCTGAGTGCTTTTCAGATCTGAACAGACACCTGCGGTTTTCAGGAAGCAGTGTAAATTTCATGAATGCTATATTTACGTCGCTGTCGTAATGGCCGCGCGGTTAGGCTCTCCGTCTTGCTCAGTTGTGCGAAAAGCGTTTTTTTTAACAGTCTCACCTGAACGCGAGGCTGGTCTGAGAATAGAACATCCAGATAAAAGGTGATTCTTTTGCATTGTAATACTGAGCAAAGGCCTCTTTGTCCTCTTTGTCTAGCCTTGAGGTCGACAGTTATATGCAAGTATTTTTTTTTTTTTTGAGGAAAAAATGTTTCTGAAATGCAGGAAAGCGTGGAGAGTAGCTTCATCGTCATGCGCCAACATGCAAGGTTGTGAGAAGAAGGCGGGCCTTTCTTTTCTCTTGTTGTGGGCCCAAACACGAGCACTTGAGCACTCCATCATGTTACATTACATTACATTACAGGCATTTAGCAGACGCTCTTATCCAGAGCAACGTACAACAAGTGCATCAGTTCAAGGTGCAGAGGTGCAAAAGAAACACACTAGAGTGAAGTAAAGATCGTAGTGCCAGAAGTGACCACATAGATCAGGACTCCAACCCTGTAGAGTAACCTGTTCAGCAAACAACAATCCTACCAAGTACAAACTAGCACTGGAATCACACGTTGGAGCGCAGGGGTTTTCGAGGGTGCTTGCTCCGGGACGGTGGAGATGTTTCACGGATTCTCACACTCCCGTTCCCTTTCGGGAGCTAAAGGCGAAGGAATTAAACAATACGGGGGACCCCGGAGGGGCGGTGGATAAACCGGTAAAAAAATAAATAAAAGGATCACGGCAGCTGACGAAATATTATAAAGTGACCGAGTCACTGAAGTCAGACGGTCAAAAAGACTTTATTTATGACCAAAATATTTGATTTCACCGGTTATGGAATGAAATATTATTTTTTCAATACGAAAATGTCCATAACATGACCGTTGAGCAGCAATAACTTATTACAATTTTATAAATTTGTTTCATTAATTAACAAAGAGCAGAAGTATGGACATATTTTATGTATACGCACACACACACACACACACACACACACACAGGCTTGGGTGAGTGATTTTTGTTGTTTTGCATCAGTACTCCAGCTTGTAGCTTGTAGCTCTGTACTCCTGCAAACTGCATTTGAAACATAACAATGAATTAAAAGTGTATGAAGTACAGACTGTCTGCTTTAATTTGACGTTGATGTTTACGAACATATTGGATATATCCATGTAGGAATTACAGCCCTTTTTATACATAGTCCCCCCCCCATTTTCTGGGAGGTTATATTATAATTTCTTTGTTTGCTGGCAGTCTAGATGAATGTTTAATTATACATATATATGGTGCTCACACACTAGGCTGCTCTTCATACGTACTCCCACCCAACACCCCATAATCCCACCATCCTCGCCTTGCGCCAGTGACTCCTCAATTATGATCATCCTCCCATAGGAAATCATTGTATTTCTGCCTCTCTATATCGCCCCCTGCTGCCTGCCATTCATTCATCCGTCCATTATCTATATCCGCTAATTCCTTGTCAGGATCACGGGGGGTGCTGGAGCCTATCCCAGCATGCATTGAGCAAGAGGCAGGAATGCACCCTGGACAGTTCGCCAGTCCATCCTAGGGCACACACACACACACACACACACACCATTCACTCATGCACTCATACCTAGGGGCAGTTTAGACTCTCCAATTAGCCTAGCCTGCATGTGTTTGGACTGCGGGAGGAAACCGGAGTACCCGGGGGAAACCTGCATGGATACGGGGAGAGCATGCTGCCGTCCAGCACCCTTAAATTTATGCTAATTTATTTATATCTTCCTGTACCACCAGCAACAAAAAAAAAATTAATAATAAAAAAAGGAAAATGCTGGTGCACCCTCCTAGAACTGTCCGTAAATAAATATGCATTGCTGTATCTGAAATATACTCCTATGTGTAAGAGATAAGTGGCTTAACTTTGATGGCGTTGAACAAAAGGAGCGGCATCTCCCAAAGAATTCTAAATTAGAGAAAGCCTTTTTTGTGCAGTTCTCTCGGCACCAGAGAAACGTACCAGTGGCTCACAAAGTTTTCAAAGAATTGAAAGTTTATTTGCGCTTGTGAAATGTTTCTTTTTTTTAATTTTTTTTTTTTCTTAATTTCTGAATCCTTTGTGATTAAGGCAGAGCGTAATTGGTTGTATAGCATAACATACGGGGCGACATAGCTCAGGAGGTAAGACCGATTGTCTGGCAGTCGGAGGGTTGCCGGTTCAAACCCCACCCTGGGTGTGTCGAAGTGTCCTTGAGCAAGACACCTAACCCCTTACTGCTCTGGCGAATGAGAGGCATCACTTGTAAAGCGCTTTGGATAAAAGCACTATATAAATGCAGTCCATTTACCATTTACCATAACATAATGATGAGGAGAGGCCATTCAGCCGAACAATGCGCCTGCCATTTCCTCCTGCTACAGGGTACCTACTGCTCACCATTGACCTTTAACTGCAGTGGTATCCAGCGTATGTTTTTCAAAGACATGTAATGTCTGCGATGGTTAGACTCCTTGTTAGACGGAGGGTAGGTATAATTCTCGAGCATTGTGTGTACTTTGGTGCGATTATGCCTGGAGTACAGTGGAATCAGGTCTCATTTTTCAGGAAGCCATTGCTATAGAATAACTCTTCATCAGCAGACCGACCGACCGAATTCTTGCGTGACGGCTGTCCCGCTTCACAATGAACACAGCCCTTATGAAAGCTGTACTACCTACGGGATGCATCATATCATCATTATTATTATTATTATCTTAGCTTATCCTGTTGCCAGGGCCCAGGTCCTACAGCACTGTTCTGTTTTCTACTGTGGTACATCCCTCTTTCTCTCTCCCCCTCCTCTCCCTCTTTCCCTCCGTGCCACCTTGCCACCCCGCTCAATCCCTCTCTCTCTCTCTCTCTCTCTCTCAGGTCTACGACCTGGGCTCTCCCGCCGACTCGGAGAACAGCTCGCCGGGATGCGCCATGACGGACGGGAACTGCGTCAACATGGGGTACCCGTCCTGCGGGCCCCGGGGGTGGTGCCACGGCGAGTGGGGGTCCTTCAGCTGCCAGTGCATACCCGGGTACAGCGGGCACCAGTGCGAGCTGGGTACGCGCCCCCCCCCCCCCCCCCCGAAACGGCACCCAGTCCCATGTAGAGATTGTGACGCTTTTAGCATTAGCATAGCATAGACGTACTGACAGCCGCTATCAGCTGTGATGCTGATGACTTGACAGCGTCTCTGCTCTTTGCCAGAACCTTTACGTGCACTTCTGTAAGTCACTCGCTATAAAAGTGTATCCTAATTACCTGCATACAAATGTAATGCAGATGTAGAAGGTAAAAATAAAAGACCTGAAGCAGCACGGACGCACTAAAATCAATGTAGCGCTGCTAGCATTTTTATTATCCTGCAGCACTGACCGCTGCTATAGAATAACTTCTGATCAGTAGCCCAGCTGAATGTTGCGTGAAGGCTGTCCAGCTTCATAATAAACACAACACTTACGAAAGCTGTACAACCTGCAGGATGCATAGCTGCATATTATTATTATTATTATTATTATTATTATTATGATATATTTACAGTGCTACTGTGAACTCAGGCTCAATGACAGTGTCGGCACCCACATAGCAAGGCCTTTCTGTGTGGTTCCACTCCAGTGCTTGGCTGTGATCACTTATCAAGCACATTGTTTGTGACAATTTTTGTAAAAAAAATAAAATCATGTGGATCTTTTGGCCGCTGTTATAAATGCTGTGTCTGAATGAGCTGGAGCGGAATGATCACTTCCTCTCGGGCCGCTCCCCCCCTCGTTTCGCTAAGCCGAGTTGCCGGGGCGTTCGTCTCGCTCCTTTTTCCCGCCAACAGAGGTTCCGGAATATTCCTTCGACGGGCGGAGCCACGCCCACTTCCGGCTGTCGTTCCCGCTCTCGGCCCGCGGGACCAGGGTCCAGGTCCTGGTGCGGACCCGGAAGCCCAGCGGCACCATCGTCAGCCTGCTGTCCAAGGAGCAGAACGAGTACCTGCGCCTGGAGGTCAGCTGACCCTCTGCCTCACTCCGATTGGCCCGTTCCCCTGTCGCCAAGCAGCCGCCTTGCAGTGGTCTGGTCCCTTATGGAAACGGCACATACGGAGGATATATTCAAATAAACTACACTGTTAACATTCTGCGGTGCTTCACAATGTATTGTAAATGCATAAATTATCGCCACTTTCAGAGGTTGCAATATGTTTTGCGCTGCCGTTAAATATATTTATCGCTATAAATGTTTTAAAAGCCCGTATATTTACGGTGTATTGCAGTGTTATTCTATTTCCGTGCGGATATTTTGCAACAGGATTGCCTCAGTAGCGTATGCAGAGTTGACCTTGCTGGAGACGGGATTCATTTGGGACAGGTTCCTCGCTGCGTAATATGTTTGGATCGCGCATCCCCCCCCCCAACCCAGCTCAGAAGAACACGTTCCGTTTGTTAATGAGGGAGAGTGGTGGCCTGTGAGGGAGCGCTTGTGGATTTTACATGGCGGGTTGTGGGAGATGCCGCAGTTAGTGGCTGTGGAGCTGTAAGGGACCTGCCACCCTTGCCTCTTGATGTCTTCAGATGGTTTTCTGCAGCTGAAAGAGATGAAATCTCCTTTTTGCTCCTCTTTCTGACCGCGAAGCCGGTTTTGTCTTCCGTTTTTGAGGCTTGGATTTTGTCTGGGGGCCAAATCGCTCTGCCGCTGCCCTCTGCTCCCATCATGCCCTTAATGTTGGGACGGGTATTTAACCCATTAAGGATTAAGATCACAAATGTGTGATTGGAATTCTCTTAGCTGAACATTCTAATGCTGATGTCACAATCACTGCTGGTAAGAAAGCAATGGAGTTCTAGAACACTGACTTGAAAAAAAAAAACTTGCTCTTCAAAGGGTGAAATAAACAAAATAACTCCTATGCTCTGTACTTTGGGAAGTGAACAATGCTGTCCCAGCCCTTGCCAGGACATTCTTCACAGCTGTTATTTCAGAGACTTGCGTAGGTCACCAACCCCCCCGCCCCCTTCCGTACCCCCCTAAAACTACAGCACCTCGTTCTGTGCTGGGCAGCAGGCCTTTTGATCCCCATTCTGACATCTTTAAATGAACTCAGGGTGGCAGCCAAAGTGTTTTTATTTTCTTTCTCTCCGCGCTGAATAGCGGACGGGAGCTTGCCGAGCTCGATCGGCTCTGTCAGACGTGGAGCGCCGACTCTCGCCACAATGTTTATGAATCAGACGCGGCTGCTGTGGCGTTTCGCCGCTCGCAGGTGGGCTGTGGGGGCGTTCTCTCGGCCTCTCTCTCTCTCTCTCTCCGAGACGCGCACGCTGCCTCTTTGTGTTCGCGCTCGTTTGTGCCTGTTTATGTTTTTTTTTTTTCCCATGATGCCCTCCTCTGTTTCCGCGCGCGCCTTCGCGTGGGCGGGAAGGGCCCGCCGAGCGAGGAACGGCGCGGCACGATCTGTGCGTGCGCGGGCCGCCGCGCCGCGCCTAATTAATTTATCCGCCTCCCACAACGCCTTGGGTGTGTGGTCATGTGACCCTCACCAAGACCCGCTGTTCATTTTCAAAGAGTCCATGGGAGTCAGCCTGGTGAGTGGTGGGGTGAGAAAGGACAGAGGGACAGAGAAAAACAGACAGAGCGAGAGAGAGATAAATATAGAGAAAGGGAGATTAAGAGGACGAGAGAGGGTAAGGGAGAAGCAGAGACAGATGGATGTTCTGAGAGAGATAGAGAGAAAAAAAGAGGAAGATGTGAGATGCAAGAAATAAGAATTATACGTATCATACTAATTATGTTTTTTGTGATATTATTTGTTTCTGTTTATCTGTACGCTTCGGCAATAAGAATAGACGTGTATAATAATAATATAATAATATAATAACTGACTGATAATGCGATAACTGACCAAACTGGCTGATTATGTAATAAAATGTTGCTCTAAATGCCAAAAAAAAAATGTCCAGTAATCTAGTAAATGAACCAGTAATGTAATAACTTGACATATTATTACCCTATTGGTCATTTATTAAATTATCTGGTGGGTAAAAAAAAGCCAATTATATAACAGCATTGACCAATAATGTAATAACTACTCGGGCCAAGCAGTAAGCGTCAGGCTCACGGCGACTTTTGCTTTTTAACGGATAAAAGTAACGGATTCATTTTTGTGCAGCCATTTTAGCACGGCTACTCAGAGTGCTCAGTGTACAGTGAAGTGGCATTAACCGCCTCTTCCCTCTCCTGTGAAACCTCTGACCTGCTGCCAGTGGATGAACAGGTCCGATCGCACGATGAAGAGCGTTAGAGAGACCCGTCTGCAAAGCCAGTTAAGAAGGGAAAGGTGATACGGGGGCTTTGATCACTTAATTGTAAATTTCAACATGAAGGTGAGAAGAGCCTGGCTCTTGGGGGTTAGACGTTCTGGGTCAACGGCACTTTAGCTTTTAGCTGGAGGTGAAACCTCAGGTTTAATCCTAAAGACCCCAGACCTGTATATGAGCTGGAATAGTTCATCCTTGATCCACAGCTTTGGGTAGCTGCTCCATGTGCTATGCATTGTTAATGTGTTCATACGGCGATGCACCAATCAGAGCCCTCCGATCTTCACAAGCCCAGAGCGCTATGCACTGTTGGGCAGAGGGAGCTTTTCTCTTTTGTGTACAATATAATCAGATCACATAAAAGTGGGTAAAATTAAATAAATATGTATAAATGTTGGTAAAAATTTATCACCTGACAGTGAAATGTCTATGAAGTGAAATTAAGTATCCCTGATAGCTCGGAGCAGTAATCAGAACAAGCGAATATGCTGTCAAAAATCTTAACGAGAGGATTTATTTTGTTGAACATTGAAATAACATTTTTCAGTGAAATTCAGCCCATTCTTTCATCTTTAAAAAAAAAAAATGACACAGTTCGCACTTTGAGTAGCTGCGCTGCAGTGCTGTACAAATCAATCCTTCAGTCAATTTATTCATTTAACAACAGAAGTCAACCTAAATCTAATGGTTGCTGCTTGCTCTGAGTAGTTATTACGTTATTGGTTGGTCAATATTATTACGCTTTTTTGTTACACACCAGATAATGTAATAGCTGCCCAATAATGTAATAATTTGTCTAGTTATTACATTATTGGTCGATTTTATTACATTATTAAACTACATATTACCTTTTTGTTGGCAATTTTATTGCATTATCAGTCATTCTTACATTATTAGTTGTCACATGTCCATATATATATAAATATATTGGAGAGAGAGAGAGAGAGAGAGAGAGAGAGAAAGGGAAGAGGAACAGAGGGAGAAATGGAGAGAGAGTAAAGAGGAACAGAGAGGGAGAAATGGAGAGGGATAGAAGGAGAACTAAAAACAGACAGACAGACAGAGAGAAAATGAGTGAGAGGGAGAGCGAGAGAGAGAAAGGGAAGAGGAACAGAGAGGGAGAAATGGAGAGAGATGGAAGGAGAATTAAAAACGGACAGACGGAGAGAAAAGGAGGGAGAGGGAGAGGGAGAGAGAAGCGGCAGATGTTCCACATCCCTTCGCGGTTTCCGTTCCAGCAGAGAAGCTTCTGGAAAGGCTGGCGGGGGGGCGAATAGCGCGGCCCGTTTGGCGGGGGGGGGGCGAATAGCGCGGCCCGTTTGGGGAAAGTGGCGGGAACGATTACGCTCCCCGCCCAGCGCCCCAGCGCCCCGGCGCTTCGCCGAAAAACAGCAACCTCGCTCACCCTGCCGTTTACCTCCAATACGGCTAAAACAACGTGCTGTCGGCCAAAGACCGCTTTCACAGACACACACACACACACACACACACACACACACACACACACACACACACACACACACACACACACACTCACACACACACACACACACACACACTCACACACACACACACACACACACTCACACACACACACACACACACACACACACACACACACACTCACACACACACACACACACACACACACACACATAACCACACTGCCACTAAGTGCCGAATATGATTCATGTTAAATCGCCAGGCCTTGAGGAGAAACAAACCCGCGAGGGGAAAAAAAAAAAAAAGAAAGAAAACTGGTCTTGAGGTGTCTTAGGATATGGGGCTGATGCGTTAACCTGTTGACTCATTCTCCCATGCGTTGTGAGCGGGCGGGCGGGGGGTGGGGTGGGTGGGGGGGTGGGGGTCATGCTTGCGTACAGAAGTGCGTCCGGGGGGCGCGCTGCGGCTACGTGCCGCTAAAGGCGATCGCCCTGGTGAACTCATCCGCTGCTATTGCGGAGGGTTCGTTAGCGTACGCTGCTAACTCGTGTTAACTCGTCCCCCCGCACTCGTTTCATCGCGTTAATTTGATTTGGCTCTCTAGGTACTTCGTTTCTATTGTTTTTTTTTTTTGTTTAGTTTAGTTATTTTATTTATTTATTTTTTTAGAATGTGAAAGGCATAATTTCTTTTCTATGAGAGCAGAGAGAAGGTGTTTCAAGCGCATACTAAATATGCTTGAGAATTATCGGGTCTCGTTTTGACGTTAATCCCATAAATAATTTAACGAAGACATTACAACCAGTATGCTTCTTCCACGCAAAAGGTTAAGCCCCTTCCTTCATTCATTTATTTATTTATTTATTTAATTAATGACTGTCTGCTTGCAATGTACACTTCCTCTCCCTAACCACTAACACTAAAGCAGACCTGCGCTAAGAAGGCTTGGGTCCATGAGTGCTAACGCTAACATAGACCTGTGCTGAAAAGGCTTGGGTCCGTGAGTGCTAACGCTAACACAGACCTGTGCTGAGAAGGCTTGGGGCCGTGAGCGCTAACGCTAACACAGACCTGCACTGAGAAGGCTTGGGTCCGTGAAAACTAACGCTAACGCAGACCCGCTCTGAGGAGGCTTGGGTCCGTGAGCGCAAGACAGAAATACTCCAAATAATGCATGCAGGGCTGAATTAGGCAGATATCCAATTCTTATTCAAATCCAGAAAAGGGCACTAAATTTTATCGAGCATCTAAAAACTAGCCCGGAAAATTCATTACAATATAAGACTCTAAAAACCCAAGAGGTAAGCCCAGGAAAGTATCCCTCAGTCAGCTCAGTCAGCTGGTTCTGAATGTATCTAAACTAACCAGTACTAACAAAAACCAGCTTCAGATCAGCACTGCTTCACAATTGCCAATTAGAGTTAACCAAACTATAAAACAAATCAAAAACATATATTTGGAACATTGGAAGACCTGTACCAAACTCCAAAATAAATTGAATTGCTATCGGACCCTAAACAGAGAATACACACAGGCAGAATATCTCTTCTCTGTCAGAGATATGAAGCAGAGACAGATCCTGACCAAGTACAGGCTCAGTGACCACACCTTGACAATTGAAAAAGGTAGACATAAAAAGTCATGGTTGCCAAAAGAGGAACGTTTATGTGGTCACTGTAAGACAGGAGCGGTGGAGACAGAGATGCACTTCCTCCTAGACTGTGAAAAATATTCTGAAATAAGGAAAACATATTTCAGCAAATTTTCAAAAATTGTAAAATCATTTCCTTCCCTGACAAACACAGAAGAGATAAAAATAGTTCTGGGAGCAGGGTCAACAGCCCCTCTCGCAGCAGAATATGTTTCAGCCTGTCACAGGGACAGTGAGACACTACCCAGATAAAAGG
The DNA here is from genome assembly GCF_013347855.1 of Anguilla anguilla. Lineage (NCBI taxonomy): Eukaryota > Metazoa > Chordata > Actinopteri > Anguilliformes > Anguillidae > Anguilla > Anguilla anguilla. The sequence goes on from NC_049205.1 coordinate 58,889,776, forward strand.
TACAATGTGTTACCTGTTAAAATTGTACATATAATTAGTTAATGAAATCCTAGTATAAATAGTCTATTGCTTCTCTCTCTCTCCTCCCTCTATTTGGAATTTCTGTATTTGTGTTTTTTATTTTATTTTATTTTTTTATTTTTTTATTTTTTTTAATGTAATGCTTTGGCAATATTTACTGTATGTATTTCATGCCAATAAAGCAAATTGAATTGAATTGAATTTAATTGAGAGAGAGAGAGGGAGAGAGAGAGAGAGAGAGGGAGAGAGAGAGAGAGAGAGAGAGAGAGAGAGAGAGAGAGAGCGAGAGAGAGAGAAAGAGAGAGAGGGAGAGAGAGAGAGGGAGAGGGAGAGGGAGAGAGAGAGAGAGAGAGGGAGGGAGAGAGAGAGAGAGAGAGGGAGGGAGAGAGAGCGAGAGAGAGAGAGAGGGAGGGAGAGAGAGCGAGAGAGAGAGGGGGAGAGAGAGAGAGAGAGAGAGAGAGAGAGGGGGGGCACTCATTTAGCGAGCCGGAGGAGGGACTGGGGCAGGGGAGGCCTGGTGCCTGTGTGACCGGGCGGAGGGAGAGGAAGCTGAGAGGAGTTGCTGAATAAGTTAGCGCCCTGTTGGATTACCCCTGCCCCCGAGTGTCGCCAGTCAAACGGGACGCGTCAGGGCGGCGGCCGCCTCTCCGAATTCCGTGCCCTGCCGAATGTACGCGAGCGTCCCTGACGAGTCTGATCACAGGTCCCAGACGGGGCTGTCTGATGTTCCTCCCTCTCGCCCCCCGCCTCCCCCTCTCACTCTCACTCTCTCTCGGTCTCTGTCTTTCTCTCACTCAATTTTCAAGTCAATTCAATACGCTTTATTGGCACGGCAAATTTGCACAAATTTGTATTGCCAAAGCTTGTTGGATGAGAAAAAAGGACCACAGTAACACACTCACTCTCTCTCTCTCTCTCTGTCTGTCTATCTCTGTCTCAATTCAATTCACTTCAATTCAAAGGCTTTATTGGCACGACATATTTCAAAATGCATATTGCCAAAGCGTAGTGATAACAGCAATCAATCATTGTAACAATACCAAAAAAACAAAAACAACAACAACAACAACAGCATAAATAATAACAGCGCTATAACTGTAATATTTATTGACTATTAAATATTAGTCTCTCTCTAAATATTACCCTAGTTAACATGTATCTCTCTCTCTCGCTCTCCCTCTCTCTCTGTCTCTCTCTCTCACCACCCCTTCCTCTCTCGCTCTCTCTCTCTCACCAACCCTTCCTCTCTCTGTCTCTCTCGCTCTCTCTCTCTCTCACCAACCCTTCCTCTCTCTGTCTCTCTCGCTCTCTCTCTCTCTCACCAACCCTTCCTCTCTCTCTCCCTCTCTCTCTCTCCCTCCCTCTCCCTCTCCCTCTCTCTCTCTCTCCCTCCCTCCCTCCCTCTCTCTCTCTCCCTCTCTATCTCTCTCTCTCTCTCTCCCCTCCTCTCTCTCTCTCCCTCCCTCCCTCCCTCCCTCAGTTGTTACAGGGCCTCCTGGCAGTGTTCTATAACCTGGGCGACGGGGACTACAGCCTGACCCTGCCCTCCCACCGGCTCGACGACGGCGAATGGCACCAGGTGCACCTGGATCGCCAGGACAACGAGGTCACGCTGAGGGTGAACGGCGGGGGCGGGCGCCGTGAGGTCACGGCCGCGCCCGGGCGGGGCCGGGAGATCGTGATCGACCCCGCGGTGGTGATTCTGGGAAATTCGCTCCCCTCCAGCCACAACAAGAGCTTCCAAGGTACAAACCCATCCCCCCCCCCCCCCGCCCCCCAGCACCCTCCTTAAATCTGCCTCGAGCATTGCATCTTGGGAAAGGGAAAGAAAGCGAGAGAGAGAGACAGAGAGAGAGAGAAACAGAGGGTGTGGCAGAAAGAGCGAGAAGTAGAGAGAGCAGGTGAAAGAGAAAGAGAGAGTGAAACAGGGTGAGCATGAAAGAGCGAGAGAGGGAGAAATAGGGAGAGCAGGAGAGATAGGAAGCAAGGCAGAGAGAGAAAGAAAGAAAGAGAGAGGGAGAAATAGAGAAAGAGAGAAAGGGAGCGATAGAGAGAGGGGGAGAGATAGCGATAAAAAGACGGAGCGAGAGAGCGATAGTGTGTGAGAGAGTGTGTGTGAGTGGGTGAGAGTGTGTGTGAGAGAGTGTGTGTGAGTGTGTGAGAGAGTGTGTGTGAGTGTGTGTGAGTGGGTGTGTGTGAGAGAGTGTGTGTGAGTGTGTGAGAGAGTGTGTGTGAGAGAGTGTGTGTGAGTGTGTGAGAGAGTGTGTGTGAGAGAGTGTGTGTGAGAGAGTGTGTGTGAGTGGGTGCCTGAGGGATTATCAGGGAATTGACCGCTAAAACGGAATGCTCAGTTCTCAGTGCAGACCCCTCTTTAATGTCAAACCTCGCTATTGTGACGCGTTATGAATTATTGAAGGGAATGATTAATTAATAGGTCCCAGAAACGCGGCTGTTGTGGATGAGATGCATTGTGGCCCTGGGGAAGATTGGCTGTGCGTGCGGTGTGGAAAACAAATAAAGAGGGGATATAACTTTGAGTCCCTCCACTGTGAGTCCGCACACTGGCATGTCACAGGAGCATCCCTCCATCGTCTGAAAGAGAGAGAGAGAGAGAGAGAGAGACGAGCGAGGGGCGGAGGGAGAACTCTCCGCACACAAGACAAGGACGGCTGTACAGCCTTGCCTTAGGCTGGCACACACACACACACACACACACACACGGTGTGTGATTATTAAGTGCTGTGTGTACGTGCGTGCGTGCGTGCGTTTATTAAGTGTGTGTGTGAGCGTGTGAGTTTGTGTGTATGTGTGTGTGTGTGTGCGTGTGTGTGTGTGTATATGTGTGTGTGTGCACGTGCGTGAGTGCGTGCGTGCGCGCGTGTGTGTGCGCGCTGTTAGCCTGTCTGTGTTCACACCCGTCTCTCCCTCCTCAGGCTGCATGCAGGACCTGCGGCTGAACGGCCGCCACGTGCCGTTGGACAGCCAGGCCAGAGAGGGCGCCGCCCTGGTGAGCAGCCAGGGCGTGTCGGTGGGCTGCTCCTCCGACTCCTGCCGGAGGAACCGCTGCAGCCCCCCCTTCACCTGCGTGGACCTGTGGAGGGTGCACGAGTGCAGGTGAGCGCCCCCCCCCCCAGCCCGCCCCCCCCCCGCCCCCCCGCCTGTCTTTCCACCGCTTCGGCTCTCTCCGTGGGCGGCGGCTTCCTCTGCACGCGCTCACTGCGCACAAAAGCGCTCTCCTGGCGGGGGCCGGCTAAACGGCTCTAATCCGAGCGGCTAAAAGCGGCGCCCGTGACTCATCGCCTCCACCGCCCCCCCACCCCCCCGCCCCCCCCGCCCCCCGCCCCGGCCTGGGAAAGAGCAGCCCGCTGATCACCGCGCGAGTTCAGCCGCTCTCTGGCTCTGTCAGACTGGAGAGGTGAGACGCAGAAAGGTTTCGCGTACCCCCCTCCCTCCCCCTTCCACCCACGCCCCATCCACCCCCCCCCCCCCCCAATTTCACTGCAGTCGCCATGCCTACCGCATCAGAAGAAAACTGCTCGTTTAGCGTTGCTGAAAAACACGTTTTCTAAGATGTCCGCTTCATAGCCAAGACTTAAAAGCAGGATATTAGCGCTAAGTTAGTGGGACGCTAAGAGAGTACAACAGGGGAAACACCGCGTAGCACAATCACAATCCGCCCCCCTCCCCCCCCCCAGGCGGCTGTGGGGTGGGTTCCCTGTCCAGCTGTGTGTAGTGTGACCCCCCCCCACCTCTACCTGTAACCCTCCCTGCTTTCCCCTCTGAACCTAGCAGTGAAGAACCTAGCCTGCTCTTCTTTAAAGAAACAAAACAATGAGCCAGACATGCAGCCCCGTCAGTGGATCCTCTGCTCTGAACTTAAATTTTTCATCACATTACAGGCATTTAGCTGACAGTTTTATTTTATTTTTATCCCCTATGGTTTAAATCTTAGATGGTTTAATCTTTTCTCAGATACTGTACACCAGGGCCTGCCCTGTTCCTGGAGATATGCTGCCCTGCAGGTTCTCATTCCAATCTTGAATTGGCACATCCGATTGTACTAATTAGCAGCTCTGAGAGATCTGTAGCCGTTGAATGAGATGTGCTTTGTTAGGGTTGGAGTGAAAGCCTACAGCACGTTAGATCTCCAGGAACAAGTTTGGGTGGCCCTAGCGTACACATTAAAGCAAGCTAACAGGATCAGGGAGACCACCTGATACCCTCATATTTAAGCAGCTGGTGGTTCAGTGAGCCTCTGCTTTTGTCCCCGTCACCCCAGTGGGGTGCGAGTTCCAGTCAGGGGCGTCGTAGTGGGGGGAAAAGTGGGACTGACTGCCCAGGGCCCGAATGGGGGGAGGGCCCTCGAAAAGCCTGGAATGATGCGTGAGAGACATGGATCAAGAGCGGAAGGGGGCCCACAGAGTCTGCTTATGTACAGGGCCCAGAATATTATGCTACACCCCTGGTTCCAGTCCCTTTTTTTTCGGTTAGAGGAGCCCACCCCACTGACCCTGTGCCCCCCCCCCTCCCCCCCCCCCTCGTTTCTCACGCAGGTGCCCGGCGGGTCACGTGGTCCAGGAGAACGGCACGGGGCGGTTCTGCGCCCGCACCCCCTGCGCGGGGCACCCGTGCCACCGGGGCACCTGCGCCGCCCACTCGCCCGCCAACTTCACCTGCCACTGCCCCCCGGGCTACCGCGGGCGCCGCTGCGAGGTGGCCCTGGCCATCTACCGCGACGACGTGGGCCTCAGCTTCAGCTCGCTCTTCGCCATCTCCATCTGCTTCCTGGCCCTGCTGGGTAACTATGGCGACGGCGTTCCGCGCCGCTTTCGCACCGTGACTCCCCCTCCCTCCCTCCCTCCCTCCCTCCCTCTTTTTCTTTTTCTGTTTCTCTTTCTTTTTCTTTTATCGCCTCTGTTGTCCTTCTCCCCCCCCCCCCCCCCCCCCCCCCCACCTCTCTCTCTCTGTGCTTGCTGTGGTTATTATTCTACTGCTTGCTTTTTTCTCCTGTTATTGGCCTTATTCTCGTTTTAGTTCTCGTTGTTCTTTAGGAATCCCGGGGTTTAGTGGCCTTGTGGCACCTGCACTAACCCGGGTCTCACGCTGAAGGCTTTATAGTTGGCGCTCTCTTGTTTTTTTTGGAATGAGGTGGATTGTGGGTAAAGGTTCCGCGATGGCCTGGCTCTCCAATCGGGCGGTGCCGCACGTACATTGGGCGAACGGGAATAACCTTGAACCATGTGACCCCAAAACCTCGGACCGTGTGACCCGAGGAACACTGTTCCTTGTAAATGCTGCACCTGTTGGCTGTGCAGTTTGCAATGCATTATGGGAGCAGCCGTTTAAAGCAAGGCTGCCCAGCCCTGTTCCCGGAGGTCTACCGTCCAACCCTAACACAGCACGCCTCATTCAACAGCGAGACCTGCCCTCAGGCTGCTAATTTAGTTGAGTCGGATGCGCAAAATTAGGGTTGAAGTGAAAACCTATGAAAGGAGGGGACGGTAGGTCCCCAGCAACAGGGCTGGGGGCGGCCCTTGCTTTAAACAGCTCCCACGATGCATTGCAAACCGCACCCCTCCGTGTTTAAACGCGTCTTCCCCGAGCAGGGGGAAGGGTGGATCAGACGCGGAGCCGCGCTGAGATGAAGGGACCGGAAGGAAGCCTTTCTGACTTCAAAATGGCGCTCCCACCTCGACGGTCTGAACCGCGCCGAAAATATGAGCGCTCCTCCGTAAATAATTTCCCCCCCATCGTATATTTATTCATCGCTCTCTGATTACAGCCTTGTTTATTGACAGTGACCGGCGCTTTTAAAGTGCTAATTACCCAATTTGTAGGTGCGCAGTGTGCGAGTTCATCGACACCCACATAAACCGAGATCAATCTGCCGGAGCCACAGCTGGAATTTCAATTAGCGGTAGTGCCTTCCATCACGGGCGGACGAAATGAAAATGGTTGAAGGTCGTATTTTTCCTTTTGTCAGTCTTTTAAAAAAAATTTGTTATATTAATAAATTTATGTGGAAGCGCTGCGCTTGAGGTTTAGAGCTCTTAAAACTTTTGCCTCTTCTGTTGTTGTCTCTCTCAGCCATTTTCGTCTCTATGAATGTATTCGAGAGTCTTTTTGACTACCAGTGGTAATGACAGTACGTAACCATCAATAATTAGAAATAAATACATTAAAAAAATGTATTGAATGAATAGTATCGGTTTATGTCGAAAAATAGCAAAGAAATACAAGTTCAAGCTGATTATAGAATTGCCGGCACTGTTTCCATCGGTTTTTGTATGGGGTGAAAACAAGTGAAGTGGTGAAGCTTGTTTTCCCATCAGCCTTCAGAAGGAGCCTTGGCTTGTGAAGTCTCCTTATTGACCCGGGCTAATGGGTTTATCGCGCTCGCGTCTGCCTCCGGCCCAAAAGCATCGACGCCGCGGCGCGTTCCGTTTCCCGGGGGCTTGGTCAGGTTGCCCCCCCCCCCCACCCCCCCCCACCACCCGAAATGAAATGAGTGGTGAAAAAGTACATCTCCTGTGGAGTTCTTACAGCCCTGTTGCTGGTCCCTGCACCCCCTCATTCTCAGAATCACGGGTGGGAGGAATGACTAACGTCGCGACTTCCTGTCTGAGGACTCCGCGGAACTGTGGGGGACAGAGGGGCGGGGCGTTCCGGGGACGCAGCCGCCTCTACCTCCCGAATCCGACGGCGGTTCCCCTCCTCCCTCAGTCACCGTGTTCCTCAGGGCTGGTCTCATCATGCTGAGACCTCCCCAATCCGACAGCTGTTCCTCTTCTCCCACAGTCACCTTGTTCCTCAGAGCTGGTCTCATCATGCCGAGGCTCTCCGTGTGCATTCTCTGGATGCCCTGCGGCATTATGGGAGACAGCTCGGGTCTTTATGGGGGGGGGGGGGGTACTCAGGATGAACAAACTGCCAGCACTTCAGTGGGGCAGAGGCCATATTGAGTCATTTAACGGAAGCGTATCACAATCCGCCCCCCCCCCCCCCCCTTACCCAAAAAACACAGGAGAGGTGCTTTAAATTAATGCAGAGAGCTCTCTCTCTCTCTCTCTCTCTTTCCCTCCCTCTCTCTCTCTCTCTCTCTCTCTCCCTCCCTCCCTCTCTCTCTCTCTCTCTCTCTCTCTCTCTCCCTCCCTCTCTCTCTCCCTCTCTCTCTCTCTCTCTGTGTGCACAGTCCGGTCGAGGTGCGCAATATAATCGCTTCAAACAGAGGCTGGATAAACGGCCGTTGGGCGATAAAGTCAACATTCCCAAATTACCCTCACCGCAGAAGGGCCGCGTTTCCAATATGGCGTCCGTGGCGTTGGGAAGGGGCCCGAGCCCGTTTAATATAGCACTGACTGAGGGGGGGTCCTCTATGAGGTGCGGATTGAATACAGTTGATTTAGCCAACATAGGTCGTCCTCCAGAGATAGCTGTGTTTGGGGGTGGGGGGGGGGGGGGGGGGGTAATTGAGTTATTATGACCTGAAATTGGGTTTGAGGGGGGGTGGGGGGGCTCATGGGCAGCCATTATCATAGCTGGCTTCCCCCCCCCGCCTCTGAAGGACAAGTTACGTAAGACAGGGAAAGGGGGGGGGGGGGCGATTTCGGTCCAGAACGCCGATGGCAAACACCAGAGAAATGAAACGTGGCGCTAGGTGCTGCACAGAGAGAGAGAGAGAGAGAGGGAGGGAGAGAGAGAGAGGCTCTGGCACTCACACTGTGTTATGGTATTATGGGGCTGACTCTTCAGGCTTTCATTAAGCTGGGGGGGGGGCGTGGGGCGTGGGGGCGGCCTCCAACCCCCCCAGCCCCCCAGATATTTGATTGGTGTTGATTGGACGATTCCGGGTTCCTCTAACAAGCCGCTGGCCGTGCGCGCTAGCAGTCGAACCCGCGCTTGTTTAGCCCCGCCCTGGTCATTTCACACCCCACCCCTCCTCCACAGGCCCCGTCTGAGAGCCCTGTCAATAAACATTAATATTTTATCGCACAATCCTTAATTCCCAGCCTGTGAGAATTAAAGTGTAATATAACACCTTGTTTGCCAGTAATCAGCAGACATGCGTGTCTGCGATTGTTATTAATGCGCGATAATGAAAGCATGAGCTGTAATCTCTTTCAGTCATTTTTTCTTCTTCGTCTCCATTTTCTTCCTTATTGTAATTCTGCAGTTGATCTGTTTTTTTTTTCTGTTTTTTTGTGGGTGTTGAATTCAGATTTGTTTATATATTGTATGGATGTTATGTGTATACTGCAACACACACACACACACATAGTTGGGGATAACTGCCTAACTATATAGCATGCTAGCATGACATACTAAAACTCGCTATGAAACTAACTGCAACTAGCTGTCCAGTTGCTTGGCTACCATTGGCTCGCTAGACTTCCTTGCTGTGAGTGTTCTCAGTCTGCTCTCTGCACACAAGGTTGGCTGACTGAGCTACCTTTTCAGTGATTACCATATACACAAGGGCTAGTTGTCATTGCGGATGGGGGGGTTCGGGGGAGTGGGGTGGTAGTTGTGGGGTGGGAGGAGGGAGGTAGTGTTTCATTAAAAACAAAACACCTGGTCAATACTTCTGTCCTCTCTGGGGTCATGTGCAGTGAGAGGGCACCTAAAAGCACCCCTCCCCATGAGCAGGCCTGGTGCAGTGTGTTGTGGGAACTGGTGGTGTTTCAGGAAGAGAACGGTAGCGTTGCAGCTGTATTTGTCATTGCTTAACTTCACAGCTGAAGTTCTCAGGGATTAGGCAGCTTTGTCTATTGGTCCTGATGATTTAATTCTGCGCAGAGATTAGGGGGTGTAGAATGGTGAGGATACGGACTCAGTCTCTGTTTGTTTTTTTTGTATTATTGCTTGGCGTGCCCTACTTTTTGTAATCCGCGGTGTTTTAGCAGTCAAATAAAATTGACTCCCTCTCATGCCATCAGTCAGAAGCCTTGATCAGGCAGAGGGCTGCTCAGTCCTGGACCCCGAGCCTGTGCTTTTGTTGCTGAGGGTTATAGATCGGCTGCTTCACACGGGCAGAATGGCAATAAGCTTGGATTGATGCCTCTGGAAGAACGAGCTCATTGGCTGCTATAATTTGCTTCCACGCGGGTGATGTTTCGGAGATGCGGGGGTGGGGGCTTGGTGAGGGTGGGCGGGGGGGGGGCTATTGAGCAAAGACAGAGAATACTAGGGTTAACCCTAACCCTAACCCTAGTGTTCTCTGTCTTTGCCCAATAGCCCGTGTCCTCAGCGCTTGGGTCACTGTGGGCGGGACAGTTCCCAGCGTGACGTCATCGCTTCCACACTCCTCCTCGTTGAGAGTCGACTTTTTTTCAAATGCATCTTCATAATCAGTGAGTCAGTGTTCCAGAACTCCGTTGCTCCGTGAGTCACCAGCAAGTGAGTGTTACATCAGCATCAGAGTGTTCAAGTGAAGAGCATTCCGATCACATAATTGTGACCTCACACCTTTATAAGGGTTAAATCCTGTTTGCTCCACTCTTGGCTCTCCGTAAGTCCTCAGAGCCTTTAATAGACTCCAGCGTTAATCCTCCTCCTCGATCCAGGGCGTAGATCTTGAAAGACACCGGAATGTCAGTGTCGGTATAGATTTATATGGTGACATCACTGTCCGTATGAATTAATGCAGAGATCGGGTCTTTGATGCCGATTTAATTGGACACTGCTGTCTCAATAATGGTTTGAAGGGGGCTACTATTTTGACGTATTTTCCATGGGGACCTCAGTCTCTGTACAGGTTTAATTGGTGGCGTAATTCTCAATACTGGTTTAAGTGATAACAGTTTAACTCTTGACACAGGTTTAAGTGTTGACTTCAATCGCAGTACTGGTGTTCGTGGAGACTTAACTCTTTCACAGTACAAAAAACGCACAGTGATCCAGTGAAAACTGTGAATGTGGCAGAGAAAAATGATTTGAATTCATGATTCACGTACGCAGTGAAATCACGATAGCTGAGTTTATTTTTAATGTTATTTACTCTGGTAGATTCCCTGTTGCACTGAGAGCCTTTAACTAGATTCTGTAGTAATGGTTACCTGTGAACTGGCCTGAAATGTGTCTGTGTTCTGTTTGTTTGATTTATTTATTTTACCTCCTCTCATGGCGTTAGTCCAGAAAAAGAAGCGTCTTCTGATCTGCCAGTGAGCCGGGATGCTGTGCTGCAGCGCTGTAATCAGTAGCTTTGGAGGTGCGGCGTGTCTCCCCCAGTGTCTCCCCCAGCAAATGTCATTACGTGAACGTGATTGACGTGAACCCCCTTGCGCCCCCCCCCTCCAAATGCCCTCCACCCTTCAACCCCCCCCCCCCCCCACTAAAACTCAGACCAAACCTCTTCAGAGCTGCAGTAACTGGACAAATTATGCCCCTAATGGCTGGATGCAGTATGACAATTTATTACAGTGTGATTTCTCAATAACCTGGCTTTTTTATGCCCAAATAAAAAGTATTTCTGCTCACATTCTGACAGGCAATCGGCACTAATAATTGTCTTTGGATACCAGTTGAATTTTCAACCCCTTTTTTTTTTTTTTTTTAGTATTTTCTTCCATTACCCAGAATTTTTCCCCTCCATTTTTTCCTCATTTGTCCTGTGTAAACTGCTGCCTGTTGCCTATGGCCGAAATCTCTCAGCACCCTCCTCCTGCGCTTGTCTCCCCCCCCCCCCCCCCCCCCCCCCCCCCCCCCCCACGGAGATGAGATGTGGGTGTTAAGCGCGCTGCAGAGTCTGAGCCCGTGGTGAGCAGGATGGCCTGTGCCGGGGGAATTCTGAGAGGTGTGCAGGAGGCCTGAGTAATGTTCAGACTGGCATTTCAACCGTAATGAAATTCCGACGGACGTAGTAGCGAAGGCTGCACGCAGATGTTGTACTTTGCCGGACAACAGTGTCTGAGAAATATTAAATAATCTATGTACTGTATAATGCCAATGTTCTTTATTTCTTTTATTTAATTTTATTTTTTAAATTTTTTTATTTATTTTTATTTTATTTATTTTTTTGTTCTTTATGATACTGATGCTGATGATTATAAATATCGCAGCTAATAGCCTGTCATTGTTGACGTAGTTTTTACTGATGTCAGTAAAGAGGCTATTAATCTATAATAACTAATAATACTAGTAAGTATTGTAGCAAATTCTATTGTGTGATTCTTTTTAAAAAATCTATATACTGTTAGCATGCTGGTTGGATCGACACTAATATTACTTTTTTTTTTGGTCCTAAAGCCTACCTAAGTCTGTTTTGCTCAGTGGTGATAATTGATTAAAACCACAGTCTTGTGGTTTGGGTACAATAATATAAACTCAGAAAAAGAGATTAAATGCTGAAATATTCAATAATGATATTAAACGTGTAAAATCATGTGCTGACACAGTGGCAATGTGTACTTTCTGAGAGCAAAGAAAAAAATATATGTAGCATATTTATACATGATTTATATATTCATACAAGGAGATCTGGCATATAAGAATTAGGTAACTTAAAACAGTATATTCACAATTAATGTTAAAGATAAAACAGCTTAGCATAATTAATATAATTTAATATTTAATTATTCAACTCCAACAGCTGCCATTTTATAGCACAAGTGAAATGGTTCAGTATTATAGAACCAGCAATAAACTAGATTGGATCACACAAACGTTTCTTTGTTTTTTTTTTTTAGGTCACTTAATAGGTAAATATGTGAACATACGTTTTGCAGTCCACAGCTTTCTGTTAGATTGTATTTTTCGGAACCTTCGGCTTCTGGATGAGCTCCCTAGCTAACTATGAGCTAACATTAAGTAGCTAGCTTTTAGCCAACATTAGCTGACGATCGCTAGCTGTCTATAATAAGTGAGCCGTACTGCCATTTAGATACAAAACATTACAATTTACTCAGATTGATGTTAAATTCAAATACATAGTTTGACTCATTACGTACTTTAACTTCACATCTCGTGGTGAATCATCCACAGCGCTTAGCATACCACTGGTTAATTAGCGCCTAAATTTGTACCGTTTTGGAAATCAAAGGAGAGGAGGGAATTGCATGTGCGCAGTACTTACTCTGAGATGAGGAGGAAGATCATGGAGGTACGAGAACTGATTTAGTGGAATCTTAAAAGTCTTTCAGCCCCCAAGTGTCTTCATTATGTAACCAATATTTATGGCAAATTACAGGTAATTTTGGGAAATCCAGCCCCACCCCTACCCCCCCCCCCCACACACACACACACACACAAACTTTTTTTTTCTTGCGTCTCCTTTAAATTTTTGGTCTGCGCGGTGCCTCTAGTTAAACACTACAGCAGCACACACACGCTCACGCACACGCTCACACACAGCAGCACACACACGCTCACGCACACGCTCACACACGCTCACACACGCGCTCACACTCGAGCGGTTGTTTAAATTTCGCAGCTGTGTAAATTTACAGCATTTTAAAAATGTGAGTTAACCAGATCCGCTGATAAAAATGCGTCGTAGTAAAAGGGCACGGATGTGTGCGGGTTCGAGGAAAAGCGCGTGATGGATCTCGCAGACTGCAGGCCCGCCCGTGGCCGAGTGTGAACCCGCGCGGGTGTGAAATGCATTGTGGGTCTTCCCTTCATCTGCAGAGCCGGCCGCCGAGGTCGCTCGGTCAATAAGAAGCGTGCACTACCTCGCCGTGGAAACGGCGGAACGCGGCGGCGGGTGGGGGGGGGGGTAGGGGGGGGCGTTTGTCTGGAATCTAAGCGGGGCATTTTGTGCTCCTCGCACGCCGGGCCGAGAGGGTCACCGCGGCCCGAAAACGTTTCTGAGAGGCCAAACGGGAGCCTTTTGCGCCTCCTCCTCTCCCGTCGTTTGCCTCCGTTAACACAGGCCGAGCTGCAGCGCCTCCGCCCCAGCCATCGGCAGAGCGGGGGGAGGGGGGGTGGGGGGGGGGTAACCTGCTGGAAGTGCCCGCGGTGGATGAGCGCTTACGGCTGGGTGGCGGGTGGCTGAGGGGGGGTGGGCCGGGGGGGTGGGGGGCAGAGCGGATATTGATTTTCTGCGCGTTTCTGACGGGGTGCGCTCCAGCCGCCCGCTGTGGAAGGGCTGACAGAGATTGATGCGATAATTTGAGTCTCAGGCTGACCTGGTGATTACGGGTTCGGGTTGGGGGGGGTTTGGGGGGGGGGGCAAAGGGGCCTCCCTACGGGCGACACTGTGTTCCCACCAACCGCCGCGCTTCTCTCCTACACATTTTTCACGCCAGGTGAACGCTCTCCCAGGCCCAGTAATTAGACTGACAGCGCCCCCTCTCTCCACCCTCCCCCCACACACACACACACACTCTCTCTGGGAGAATTTAGAGCGGGAGAGATTGAGAAGGCGAGCGAGGGCGAGAGAGAGGTTAGAGCAGGTAATTTTAGAGAAGAATATCCTCTAAATGCCACCGAGGTTTCGGGGTGCAGGGTTCCTGGGATGTTCCAGCGCACAATGCAGACATGATTGAGTGGACGTCCCCCCCCCCTCGCCTCGCCCCCCCCACCCCCTGAACTCGCCGCGGGGCACTTTAATGGAAGGCAGCGATGCTGTGGGAACATGGCCTTTAAGCTGGGGGGAGGACTTGGGGGCTGCCGTGGGAGCCTGCTGTCTGTGCACAGGGCGTTTAACTCCTCCTCTTCCTCCTCTTCCTCTTCACCCACCTGTCCCGTCCTCTTTAAACCATCCCCCCCCCCCCCCCCCCTGCTCTTTTTGGCGCCCCCTAGTGCTGCTCCTGGGCATCTTCCTGTGGACGCGCTGGCGGAGCTACAAGGGCCTGAAGGAGGGCGTGTACCACGTTTCGGCGCACCACGACGGCTGGGAGGACATCCGGGAGAACGTGCTGAACTACGACGAGGAGGGCGGGGGGGAGGAGGACCAGGTGAGACCCCGCCCGTATGCACGCTCCTAGACAGGGAACTCGGGTAGCAACGGGGCTACTGCTGGCTTACATTAGTACTCTCAATCGTCTGGAAATACCGTTGTTAGCCAGGCCTGGTAGTTCTGCTTATACAACTCATATGAATAGACTTAGGTTCTTTTACATTGAATATCCCGCTGTGTGCTAAATGAATGCTATGTAGTGTTTTGTAGCCATGATTACATTGTTGGAGCCTTTATTTAAGCGCTTCATATCACCACCTAGTGGTGGGTTAGAGGAACTGCCGCGAGTCGCGCCTCCGTAGGGAGCTGCTGACTCAGCCTGTCAGCAGCGGGAGAGGGAAGACGAACGCTGCAGTTCCTCGCGGCGGCGATTAGTCACGGCCCGGGGGGAGCGATCCGCGCCGACGCTCCCCTACGCTGCCGCTCAGCGGCCGCCGCCGCCGCTTCCCGCGAGACCGGCGATCATCGCCGCCTGAGGAGAGCCCGCCTCGGGAGTTTCGGCGCCGACGCGGGGGCGACCGCGCCGTCGCGTTCGGAGGGGCGAGGCGGCGGCAGCGGCGGCGTTCCCCGCCCCCCCCGGTTCAGTCCGGCGACGGCGACCTGCTTTAGCTGCGTCGCGTCCGTCGCGTTTGGTTTTTTTTTTTCTCCCCGACCGCTCGGTCCTCCAGGAGGCGCTGCTCTGTTTGAAGGCAGCGGATGGACGCTCTCCGCTGTGAGTGTGGCTGCTCTGGGACCCCGGGCAGTCGCTGGGTATGAGGGGAGTGAAGACGCCGCGTTTCCACGCTGTTTATCTTTCTGTTTTTGTTCCCGTCCCTGTTTTTCCTCTGTCCTCTCTCTGCCCCGTTCTCTGCCTCTTCGTGACGTATCCTCTTTCCAATCCCCCTTTTCTCTTCCGTCTTTCTCTCGCTTGTGTTTTCTTTCTCCCTTCTCTCTCTATCATCCCCTCCCTCCCTCTCTCTCTCTCATCCCCTCCCTCCCTCTCTCTCTCTCTCATCCCCTCCCTCCCCCTCTCTCATCCTCTCTTTCTCTCTGCTCTCTCCCCCTCTCTCTCTCGTCACTCCCTCTCTCATCCTCTCCCCCTCTCTCCCTCTCCCTCTCTCTCTCTCTCTCTCTCTATAGAATGCCTATGACATGGCGGAGCTGCAGAAGTCTCTTCAGCCCAGCCCCGCCCAGTCCGTGCAGTACGGCCACTCACGGGGGGTCCACCATCACCCCCACGCCCACCAGGACACCACCAAATCCAACGCCTCCACCTCCTCCTCCTCCACCGCCGCCACCGTCCCCCTGGCCCCCCCGGCCGCCGCCAGCGCCGCCGCCGCCGCCACCATCTCCGCCACGCTGCGGCGGGACGTCCCACCCACGGGGCCCCACCCGCAGGGCCCCAGCCAGGCCGCCCTCCCCCCGCGAAAGAGCCTGTCCTTCTCCAGCCAGGACCTGGCGCGCTACCTGTGCGAGATCATCCGGGACGCCGACCAGCACCCGGAGGCCGCTCCCTTCGACTCGCTGCAGGTGTTCTCCACCGAGGGGGGGGGCTCGCCGGCCGGCTCGCTCAGCTCCTTCAGCTCCGCCGGGCCGGAGGAGCGGGAGGACCGGGCCCCCGAGTCGCTGCGGGACTGGGGGCCGCGATTCGAGAAACTCAAGGCCCTGTACGAGAGGGCCGAGGGCAGCGACCTATGACTGGGCCCGCCGGAGCCCGCCTTGCACAGACACCAGGAGGAGTACCGGAAGCTTCCGGAAAAGACTTAACTGCTCTCCACCTGACCGGTAGCACATGCCAGTCTGTGTGTGTTCATATGTCTGCACAGGGCCCCCCCCCCCCCCACCCCCCACGACTCTTGTCAGTTTCCCCCACTTTTCTTTTTGAACAGAGGACTGGGCCGCTGCCGCTTCGTGAAGCCTTGCGGTTGACAATGACTTCGGAAAGTGTTTCGCCTGTAAATCAAACGTTCGGAGCTTGGTGCAATTTAAGTAAAAAAAAAAAAGAACAAAAACAAAAAAAACAATGACAAAAAAAAAACTAAAACAGTCATGGATAATTCCTCAGATGTAAAAACAAAACAAAAAAAAAATCACTCTTCAAACTTTTTCCTGGAGTTCGCCCCTCTTTAAAAGACTGCAGCTGGGGAGGAGCTGAACACGGGGGATAATTTTCACTCAAAACTTGGTGCCAGTGCTGTGTTTTGAAAGTGCGACATTGAGGTAAAAAAAAAAGTAAAAGTGATATAAAAGTTAAATAAAAAAACAACACCGGAGGGAAAGCAATGCGGTGGGAATGGAGCGGATTCTGCCCAGCGCTCCGTGCGTTTAACGTGGCTCGATCCCCTGCTCGATGGAGGCTAATGAGGATCAGCCGGTCGGCAGTCTGCACTGCATTCTGGGAGGTTAGCGGGAGATCGACGCAAATGAGCCTGAGCCAAGATGGAGGTCGTCAGGGCCGCTGGTGCGTGGGGTCTGAGATGAGAGTGTAGAGTCCACCGGGACAAGCACGGGAGTGGGGCGGGGCGGGGCGGGGCGGGGGGGGGGGGGGAAGAGGGGAGATCTGCTGAGGAGGGAGGGGCAGAGTCACTTTAGTCTATGGCAAGTTTTACAGCTTTTAAAAGAATATATAAATGCACTTTTTTTTTAAGAAGACACACAAGTGTTGTGCGCAAGTATTTGGACAAACGATGCAGTTTGTTTGTTGTTTTGGCTCTGTGCTCCAGCTCCTTGGAGAAAAAAGATAAATGAATGTGAAGTTAAGTGCAGACTGTCAGCTTTAAAAATTGAGACTATTTACACATCCATGTCTGGTGATCCTTGTAGGAATTACAGCCCTTTTTATGCATAGCCCCCCCCCTCCCCCCCCATTTTACAAAATTGCAAAAGCAAATGGACCAATTAACATAATCTAATATGAGTCATCATATTTAAGCACTTGGTGGCAAATCCTTTGCATTTGATAAATGGCTGAAGTCTGTGACTCACAGACATCGCCAGGCGCTGGGTATCTTCCCCTGGCGATGCTCTGCCAGGCCTGCACTGCAGCCATCTTCAGGCCCTGTTTGGTTTCTGGGGCTTTTTGCCTTCAGTCTTGTCTTCAGCGAGTGAGACACATGTTCAGTTGGGTCCAGGCCGGGTGGTTGTCCTGACCGGTCAAGAACATTCCTCTTTTTGGCCCCGAAAAAACCCCCCCTCGTTCCTTTGCCAGTATGTTTGGGGTCATTTTCCCACTGCAAGGCAAAGTGCCGTCCAGTGAGTGTCGAGCCATTTGGGCTGGACCCGAGCAGACAAATCATTTCTGCACACTTCAGAGTTCACCCTGCTGCTGTCGTCATAACAGCAGTGACATCATCAGTGACGACAAGTTGAGCCGGTTCCATCAAGCCAGTTCAAGTGGCAGCCATACCATACCCAAGCCATAGCACTACCTCCACCATGTTTTACAGATGAGGTGCTCTGCATCGTGAGCAGGTCCTTTCTTTCTTCACACTCTCCTCTTTCCACCACTTTGTCACAGGTTAATACTCGTCTCGTCTGTCCATAAGACTTTTTTTATTATTTTTATTTTTTACCAGAGCTGCACAATGTTTTTTTTTTTTAATGTATTTTTCTATCGAACTCTAAGCTGGCCATTCTGTTCTTGAGGCTTACCGTGGGTTTGCAGCTGTTGTGTTGAACCCTCTGAGGTTATGCTGGTGTAGTCTTCTCCTTCTGGTGGCCTTTCACACATTTACACCTACGTCCCGGAGAGTGTTCTTGACCTGTGCGACTGTTGACCGTTATCTTCATCATCGAAGGTGTTCGTCCATTACAGTGGTCTTCTGTGGTCTACCAGGTCATTAGCTACTGGGCATTCTTTCTCCCTGCCAAAGTACTGTATCAGACGGTTGATTGTGACACACCCAATGTCTTGGCTATGTCTCCGATCAATTTATTCTGATTTTTCACCCTCACGATGGCCTCCTTTACTGGTATTGACGCTTACCTGGATTGCATGTTGAGAGACAACAGCAACAGACTCCGACTGCAAATTTCACACCGAGAATCAATTCTAGATCTTTTTAAATAGCTTTCTAGTGTGCGTGAACTATTGATGCAAAGACACACAGCTGGCCAAGAAGCAGTGGATCAGCCAACTCTCCAATTACTTTTGCTCCCCTAAAATGGGGGACTATGTATAAAAAGGGCTGTAATTCCTACATGGATCCCCGATATCTGTATTGTTAGCCACCTTGTGTAGGAGATAAACTGCACTCCTAATCTATACAAGCTGCCCAATGGCTCTGTACTAACACATAAAAATAAAACGCAGTTGGTTTTTTTTAGTGCAATTCTGAAGAAGAAGCCGTGTTTCTTCGGTTCAGACCCTGTTGTATATTTATGATAAGTATGGTGTGTGAAGACCGGGGAGATTAATTCACCGTAAGGTTAAACAAAGCAAAAGGAACGCTTTTTTTTGGATGGGGGGTGATTTGTCGCACAGGCGCGTGACTTCCCCCGCAGAGCTGGGTATTTTATATATCTCGCAGAACGGCGGCAAGTTGTGCAGCATGCATTTTGAGAACGTGTCGAAAGCTCCCTTTTTTGGTTTTTATCATTCGCGTCTCCTTTTAAAAAAAAAAAAAAGAATTGAACGGGAATATACGTTTAGCGTGACAGCGCGAGCGGAAAAAGATAGGAGTGCGTTAAAGGCTGTCAGGGCGATAATCCTAATGCAAGTTGATAGCTGGGCTGTCACGCCCTGAACGGAGGACACCAGGCATCTCGCGGCAAGCTCAAAGTGCGCGATTCGGAAACGGATTTCAGAATGTGCCGATTTTAAAAGGTAGCAATGCAAGCTGAAATAGGATTCCAAGGGGGGAAATTAGGAACACTTCTGTGACGGGATGATTTTAAAATAAAAAAAAGAAAGAAAGAAATCTTGGGTGGGAGCGTGAGGATGAGGCCAGTTTCTAGAATGTTCTCTAGAAAATATAGCTTGTAAGAGTGTTGTTGGGGGACACATATGACCATGACCTCAAAAGAAATTATAAATGTGTATATTTTATATGTTTTATTCACAAAATTTTTAAATTTAATTTAGCCAGTGTGTACCTCCAGTGGCAAACCTAACCCCTGATAATCTTGATTCTAGTTTACAGTGAATATACAGATTGTGGTTTATTTTGTAAATAGTAAAAATGGAAAAATACAACTTTTGGCTGCATAAAAAAAGTGAAACTTACTAATGGGAGCACCACAGTATAAGTAATCTCTGGCTTCTTTGAAAGTGGATGTGAATTTTACTGTTATTACCATTTTATTTAATATTTCTCATTAGTTTATATTTACAGCATTTGAAACATTTTTTAAATAAATATCTTTGATAACGTGACTGGTTTGTGCTCGTGAAATGCTTTGTCTTGCGGTATAACAGCAGAACACAGCGCGTGCCGTGTCCATTTGAACACAGCGCGTGCCATGTCCATTTGAACACAGCGCGTGCGATGTCCGTTTAACGGGTCCTCAGACCCTACCACGGGACGTGATGGGAGGGAGGGAGGAAGAAGACACCGGAGTAATGGGAGATGACCTTAAAGTGAAGGAAATTTTGGCATTATAGTGCTTCGTACACACTGACAGGACTGTTTCCAATTAATCAATTAAAAAATACATATTCTACATAGTTTTCTTTGCTTCTTTGCTTGTCTTTGCACAGCTGCAAAAATAATGAAGTTACACTTTCCCTTTATATTTACGTTGTATAAAAAGATTATGCAAATGAGTCCAATTGAAATTCTTATTCAGAATCAAAATTAATGTTGAGATTTTTTAATTGAGTGGAAAAAAAGAACTTCCTAACCCCTCAGGCCAGATGTTAACTTAGTTAAAGATTCACAGCAATCTCAGAGGTGTCAGAATTTATTTCCCCTGCTGGAGTGTTGGGTGCAGCATCTTCTGATTGTTTCCTTTAAATTCTTTATTTGCCTATTGAGGGAAAAATATTATTTAACGCTTAATGAGAGTGTGGAATCAACAGTATCAACATATCTTAATTATACATTTCTAAAAATGAAAAAAAAAATCCAGCTTTAATAAAAACTTTATAATTATATTAAAAAGTGTTGGAAAATATTTACACAAGATTTACACTGTGCACTTATGCTCAACAGAGAAACAGTCAGTGGATTTTTTAAATCTGCACAGCCCCCCACCCCCCAGCCCCACAGGCTACTTCTTAACGACACATTTGCGAGCATTTATTCATGTTTGAATAACCATCAACAATGTCCAAACAAACAGGAAATCTTGAAATCTTGGGAATCGGCTGCATGTTTGCTGAGCAGCTGGCTTTCTCCCTCTGTCCTCTGTCTGCTAGGCCGCTGCATTCTACAGAATTGTTTGCATCCAGAATGACAAAATGGCCGCCCAACATGGAAGGAGCAAAGGTAAAGTGGTGTATGTGTTTGTGTTGGAGCAGTCTCTACTTTTTTTTTTTTTTTTTTTGCCATTTTTCTCCCATTTTCTCCCCAATGTAGTTGTCATACCAATTCCCCGTGTGTATCACGGTCCTGGTCGATCCTCTGTCGGTCTGGGGAGGGTGTAGACTAGCAGGCTCTACCTTAAAAAGATTTTGAGCCACACAGGCTAAATGAAGGCACTGGTGGATTATTCCAGGGTTAAATTAGCACACATCCACAGGAGCAGCGCAGAAATAACCAAACTCTCAACCTTCAAGGTTTTTTCTTCAGGTTTACAGCCCAATTGAATAGAGTCGCTGTTGTGTGGAAGCCCCCTCAACAAAACCCCTGACCCCATAGTTAATTCTAGGGTGTCACTTATCTTGTTGAATTTACAGTACAGCATCTTTGAAACGGTTCATATAAATGTTAGAACTCCTGCTGAAAACATCTGGTATTACATGTTATCTGGTAATTACATTTCTTCTTTTTTTTACCACCAATATTTAGTGACGTTTTTCTCATTTACATTTTCTGAAGCTGTGGAACATCCTTATGCTGCTTAGGTTATTTCAAGCTCTGCTACAGAAGTCATTTAAGAAAAAATGTTTTCCCAGAAGTTAAATTACCATATACAATATAGTATGCAATTATGAAGCATTTATAACTGTGTTGTTATAGTCATTCTCATTTATTACACATTTATAATCTTGTGTTAGCAGTTCTTCCTGCTTTGAGTGATTAGATTTGTCCACCAAGGTTCGACCGCTGTAGTTTCGGGGTCCACCCTGCTGGTGTGATGAGCAATTTGGGGGTCCCTTCACCGCCACTTAGGGCCCCCCAAAATTTATGCACGACTGCAGGTAAGTTTGTGATTCATGTAAGGTATCAAACGTCAGAAATATGATTTACAAATACTCATCACTCATTACTCAACAGACATTCCTATCCAGAGCTGCATATATGGTCTATTTACTGTGCAAATAGGTATTTGCAGAAGAAATTTTCTTACTGAAGGCTACCAGGCGTACACAGTACCAGGCATTTGAATTAAAAACTCGCTTTCAGCTACGGGCTCAGGTAAACTTGGCAACAGTGTCACCTTAGAGCAATTATATTCAAATTTGCTTTTTTTTCACCATTCCTGGCGAGTACTTGTTCAAACTTTGTTGGGAACATAATGTCACAAGACGTTTAATTACAATTCCGCAGCGAGTGCAAATAAGCTTAGTTAACTTGTTCGTAAATTTTTTTTTTTTTTTTTTGCATTTTCCTTTTTCCAGAACGTTGTGAGTAATTCGGCATGTAGAGGGGTTGTTATTTACAGTGCTCAGTATGAAGTAAAACGCCTCCTTTGGTGCTAATTAGGGGCAGCTGTGCGGGAACATTATGTGGAATTAACGGTTTTCTGCGAGAAGGATTTGGCCTCTCCCTTTCCGCACACACCAGTCGCGTTTCGTTCTTGCTTTGTGCAACAACAAAAAAAAGCAAACAAAAAATCTTTTCTCGCAGGCTAAACATATCTGGTGCCACGGTGCTCTGAATAGACACAAAGTCTCATTTCGCATATCGCGGCTTGTTGCCTCCTGTCAACTTGCGAGCAGGAAGCTGTGAGCGTGGTGGATGAAGCACTTGTTTAAAATTTGCATTTCACAGTTTGAAGCTAACGAGGGGGGTTGGTTGGTTCCAGCTAAATAAATTGATTGTGTGTAAAATATGGGCAGTGTAAGTTGCGTAGCCGTGTAACGCCAAATTCCTAAGTGTGAATGCAGTGTGTAAAATGTTGGAAACTGAACAAATTGACCAAATTGAACTGAGTGGGCAAATCTGATAATTAAGAAATACTGCACGGGAGCATTCACCATACAGCACGGCCTCGAGTGCCGTATTTCTTTTATAAAATAGTTACAACAAATAGAAACAATTAACTGATGATACAATAGTACAATATTTTTAAATATTTCTTAATGCTTTGTGTGCAGGATAAAACTGTTCGCAAACAGGCTGTTTGAATAACTGTCACTGTTCCGAATTTATGATTACTGTACAACACGGTCTCAGCTAGTCAGCATCCAGGATCAAAACATTTTTATAATTAGCAAATAATTATACTAAAGATGATGATGATGATGATGATAATGATGATTATAATAATTATTATTATTATTTGTACAGCTCTGGTTTTAGAATAAAAAGCTCAGATCTATCATCTTTTGGGGCCAAAGCCAGTTTCATACAAAAAAAAAAACTTTTGCAAAGCGAACAAATTTTTGCTTCTTGACAAAAACAAAAAAAAAACCTGAGTGAAAAAGATGAAATATTCCCAGACTCACCTTTGGCAACTTTGCACTTGTAATGTTTTTGAGATATATCAGAAGAAGCTCTTTTTTTTTTTTGCTTTGTGTGAGCCGTATCGAGTCTGGCTTGATTTGGCATTCCACTCTCCTTCAGCCAGAACGTGCACGGAAAGCGGATTAAAGAAAGGTCAAGCAAAACCAAGTGTAAAAAAAAAAAATCTTTTATTTTACGAAAACAAGAAAAATCCAAGGAAAACAGCTAGCCCACTGAACATATCTAGCACCCAGGGAACAGCACTTACATTTGTTCAGGACATGAGAACAACAGATAAATAAAAATGAACTCGAAAACAATACCAATACTCAGTTCATAAAAATCAAACTAGTGCAATTTATCCAGTCATATCAAGCAGGTAACAGCTATGCATTTTGCAAATGGAAAAAACTAGACAAAGAAAACAACTCACAAATATGAAGGCACCCTGGATTGTTTTATGAGAAATTAAAACCAAGGCAGGAAGTTTGGTTGGAATTATTATTTTTTACAGGAAGCATGTTGAATATGTGACTACCTTGCAGACCTGGGTCAAATACGTATTTGTTTTGGATTTAAATACTTTTCTGTGCTCTGTTGATTTTGCCTGGTGTAATTGAGCCTGCCAATATGATCAGAAGGCGGGGTTTGCACTTTTTGATGAGAGTAGGTAATTGGTTCCAATATACCAGACAGGATCAGTAAATCATAGAAAAGTATTAGAGTATCTAAAACAAATACGTATTTGACCCAGATCTGCTACCATCCCAATTAGATTCTGTCAGCGTTGAATGATAACCACGTGGTCAACTACGGCCGTTGTAAAGAGGAGCTGTGGACGCTCTTGTAGCAGTGGTTGCTGAAATTTGAGTTATTTCTTCTGCACTTAAAACTGGGGAAATACTCCATGAGTTCGGGGGTTTTTTGTTTAGAAAAGCAAGCATAGACGTAGGCTACTAGTACACTGACCTGGTCACCTTTTTCTTTTTAGCATAACAACCATCCTGTTCAAAGAGGAATTTAGGGAAACACTTGAAGCACATTCAAATAATTACAGATGAAATGATATACTGCATCCATACAAGGGCGGTTTACACTGTTTCACACGGTTGACAACGAGGGTCTTTCTGCACGAATAACGTGGCAAAACTGTAAACTTTATTCAGTTCGCGTCATAACTTCTCACTGTTACACGCCAACTGTCTGAAAAGACCGTCAGTAGACCTGGTAAAAACCACAACTTTAAAAGGCACTTACTTTCAAGTTGCTCGTTTAAAAGATTCAACCGAACACACAGCAGATAAAAGGTATGTCAGACGAGTAAAATAACATGATGGGTTAGGTATTTCACATTGTCGTGTTCTGTCAGTGCCAACCATAAAAAAACACAAGTCACTACCAGTTAGTTCAATACTAATTCAAAATATTTAGTCGTTCTACAGCAAGTAAAGTGTTCAGTTTGTTTGATGAGTTAGGATTCCGAATATACACGGGAATTAACCAATCAAATCAATAAAACTACAAAACTACAGCAACTACTTGTGTGTACCTGAGCTGCCCAAACCATTAGATACTGTCAAATGCCTTTCATTACGTGACGGCTTTAGCAGGACAAGGGGGGTGTGATAATTTTAGCCGGACGGGGGACGGGGGGTGGGGGGGGGGATTGTGACATTCATTTTTGCCACTGCAAAAAAAAAAAAAAAAAAAAAAAAGGCTGAAAAGAGAACAGTTCTGGCAAATATAGACGAAGAAGCAGATGAATGATTCACAAGGTTAATAACACGGTCGCGATAATTTAGATGGAATCATTAATACGCGCATTTCTGAAGAGTTTTTCAAAACCCGTAACTGTCACCCTTTCAAGGGAGGGCCAGGCATTTAATTAGCGAAGGCATTTGCGATGACAGAACGGCCGCCGTTCATGATAAGCCCGAATGACGCCGCAAAAGTTGTCATTCCATTTAGCCACGGGGTGGGGGGGGGGGGGGGGGTGTGTGTGGGAGGGAGGGACAAAATGACATCCCGGAGAACAAGGGAGCTCAGACACGACACACTTCTGCATTACAAACAACTGGAAAACCTAACGTACAGACATTTACCTGTAGTGTACAATTACAAAAAGGGGGGTGGGGCTCATTGTCGAGTGTAAAAGGGACATGGCACAAGCAGACTTGGTGAAATGGCACGTTTGGCAAATGTGTGACGAAGCGTTTGGCTGCGGGGGCCTGCCGAGACGCAATCCCAGAATGCTCTGCTGTCTGAACACTCTCTCTCTCTTTCTCTCTCTCTCTCTCTCTGTTTATTATTTTTTAAAACCAATCTGAAAGGGGGGGGGGAATGTAAACATGGTCACGCTGCTTCCCTGACGCTGCGGCACCGTAGCCCGCCGTCACCATCGGTAGCGAGCCCCCCGCTGGGATATTTCCACCAGCTCCGGGAGATGGTGGGGTGTTAAAAAAATAGGGTGGAGAAGCATTCGTGGGTCTCTGTGAGGGCGGAGGCCGATGGGGGGCGGAGACCGAGCGTGTGAAGAAGATGGTCGCCGGCGGGGAGAGCGCTACGCGTCGGGCTCGCCCGCCCTCCCGCCGGCCCTCGCTCTCTTCTTGCCCTTCCTCAGCTTGTACGCGTGGAACGTCTTGTTCCTGAAGACGCGGGTGAAGAGGGCGCCGAACTCCGGCCCGTCCCTCTTGATCTCCTCGCAGAAGCGGGGGTGGGGGGCGGGGACCAGGTCCGGGTCGTTCTCCCCCGGGCCGTCCATGATCTGCGGGACACACCCACGGTGACACGCTCACAGTCAGCAGGACCGCGCTACGGTAACGCCACACATCCTCCCACAAGATCACCTGACGTCGCTCACACCTCCCACAATCGGCCTGTAGGTGTGTCTTCTATTTTTGAAGGTGCTTGTCAGTTAAATCTATATCAATCATATATTTTGGAAATCCCCACGCAGCAATAATTAACAGAACCATGTGCAATTGGGAAATTAAATTGGAGACATTTTACACATTGGGTCTTTAATCTGATTGGTTATTGCACAATGTTTTCATGTCATTCTAGTCACCCTCCTGGCTTGCCTCACATCGCCGGCTATCCCCCAGCATGCCTTACAGACGCGAAGAATGAATGGAAATGAATGGAGGCCATAAAAATTAGCTTCTCATCAGAGGATGTGTGGCTTTAGCCTTACAGTCACAGCAACACTGAGCCAGCCGGATTACAGAAAAAACCCCTCCCACTGGGCAAGATTGACAGTTAACACGGAAACCTGGCAGCCCGGCTTCCGACTGAAAAAAAGCCCTCTATAAAAACGCAATGACGATCCCCGAGAGGGAGTTCTGGTTGGCTGCACACTCTGCACAACAGCGCCTCCTCTGGCCGGTCTGCTGTGTGCAGTCTGCCTGGGCAGCCCAGCAGCTGTGGCCGCGCCCCCCTGACAAACCGCCAGAGCACGCGCTCACAAACCGCCGGGAGTACACACAGGGACTACAAACCCGGGCGAGAAAAGTAGGGAAAGAGGTGTCGATAAAAAAGTGAAAGCACTGGCAGCTGTGGGTGTGTAAATCACGGCAGGCTGGGTCCAGGTTTCCCTTCGATTCAGGCGCTCATCCCTCAAAGCCTTCGGCTGGCTGGCGTCTGGTCGTGTCAGAGGAAAAATTATTTCAAAGCGCACCGTTTTTATCGATTTCAACCAGAAGCCAGGCCGCACTTTCGCCTTCCCTGCGCTAAATTGCTGAAGATAAGTGGGTCTGGCCTCGCTAAGCATCTGGGTGGGCTTCCTCCCCAGAGCATTAATGAGTCAGAGGGGCAGGCCTGTCCTCTGGCCCGGGATAAATGCAGAGTGCCTGTAGACATGCCATCGCTGGCACTTATCTGAAGGGGAAGGGTGTCAACACAGGCGGCCCGCTTCCAAAACGAGCTGTCTCACCCGGGACACCCTTCTCTCGTCAACCCCCCCCCACCTCACAGCTTACTGGCTGCCTGCACTGGTCAGCTTACCCCCCCCCCGCCACGGAAAAACAAAACGTTGCACGCGTGACGTTAAATTTCTGAAAGCAGGCAGCCGGGCTCAGGAAACTGGCCGGGCCTGTGTTAAGCAGAGCAGCCTGGGCGGGGCCTCTGCAGCAGTCTGAGGTGAGACTGTGATAAACTTCACAACAAACAGAAGCGCCCCAACACCTGCTCACCCCCCCTCCCCCCTCCCCGGCGCGAAAAAACCGAGAGACCGAACTGCTGACGCAAACCCTCGCCGCCTGCCAGCGCTCAGTCAAGCTAACGAGCGGCGCTCGTTATCCGCCCAATCGCGGGCCAGGCGGAGAGAGCGAGCGGCCTCTCGCCCGCAGGTCCGTGTCTTTAGCACGTCCGCCGGTGGAATTAGAGGCTGTCCGCGCCGCGCTGTAATTGGCCGCCCCCGTAAACCCCCCCCGCCCCCCCCGTGCGCGCTTTGAGAAACGCTGGAATGACACGGGCTTGACAGACAGGCGCTGGTTATTTACGGAAAACGAGTTCGAACCCCACGCCCGCTCCCCCCCCCCCCCTCTCCTTTCGCACATGTCAACCTGAGCGAGAACCGCACGTGCACTCTCCCTCACCCCCCCTCTCTCTCTCTCCCACACACGCGGAACATCTCTCCCTCACACACACACACACACGCACGCACACCTGCGCTAATTCAAAGGAAGACAGAAGCACAATGTCACTCTTGCTCGGATGTACAAATGCTGTTTAACTCTGGCACGTACACTACCTGCATACCAGCTGTGTCGCGCGAAGAAGAATTCCCTCACACACGCGTGCACACAAACACACACACACACGCGCACACACACACACACACACACACACACACACATACCCCATCAGAACAGAAACACACAACAGCCTCAGCGCTCTCCCTCTCTCTCTCTCTCTCTCTCTCATACACACAGGCATTAGAAAATACCCACATTGCACATTTCTGAAAACACAAATAGATGAGTCAGTTCTCTCACTTTTCTGAAACACATAAAAAACTGTGGGTGTGTTTGCGTGTGAGTATGAATGTGTGTGTGTGTGTGTGCACACGTGTGTGAGTATGTATGTGAGTGTATGTGTGTGTGTGTGTGTGTGTGTGTGTGTGTGTGTATGTAAGTGTATGTATGTGAGTGAATGTGTGTGTGTGCATGTGTGTGTATGTATGTGAGTAAATGTGTGTGTGTGCATGTGTGTGTATGTATGTGAGTGTATGTGTGTGTGTGCATGTGTGTGTATGTATGTGAGTGAATGTGTGTGTGTGCATGTGTGTGTGTGCGTGAGTGAGTGAATGTGTGTGTGTGCATGTATGCGTGTGTGTGTGTGTGTGTGTGTGTGTGTGTGTGTGCGTGTGTGTGTGTGTGTGAGAGAGTACAGACAGCGCAGACACCTACATGCCCGTTGGCCACGTCCAGCAGGTCGCGCAGACGGCAGCCCCGGCTGTGCCTCCTCTCGTAGCAGATGCTGTCCTCCAGGACCACGTAATCCGCCCCCGCCGCCCGCAGGATCCTGTGCACCTCCTCGGGGGGCTGCCGGGCGTACACCTGGTACACCTGCCGGATCAGCGCACAGCACCGGAGTCAGGCGCACCGCAACGCTAACAACCAGAGCGGCCATGCTACGGCTCCCGGCCTGAATGGCGGAAAACTACAAACTACAATAATTTTCTTTTTTAAAACTACAATCCCATCAGCCTCGGTGTCTCAGCCACACCCACAAAAACTACAATCCCATCAGCCCCGGTGTGTCTCAGCCACACCCACAAAAACTACAATCCCATCAGCCCTGGTGCGTCTCAGCCACACCCACAGCTATTAGGTTTAGATAGGCCCACAGTGTTACTACAGGAATAACAGTAACTGCACAGCCGGGAAGATGCATTATTGAAACGTGAACTCAGTGTCTCACTATCATGGTCCTACCATTCCCTTGGCTTTCACGGTAGCCGAGCTCTCGGTGAGCTCGTGCGCAGTACACTGACGTTTCGTTTTGAGGGTCGCGGTTCGCAGAAACACACGTTGCAGGACTGGAAAAGGGTCGGGCCGTCAGCACAACCACACTGAAAGAAAAAACGTCTGCCGCACCCAAATGACTGCTCATAAAATTCAGCACCTTTCACTTAGCGGTGGAAAGTACTTTGCCTTGTTGTGAGATCTAAGGGAATTATCTCCGGGAAATAAGCAGTTAGAATTGTCCCTGAGAAGTAGCCTATATTGTGTTTGATGAGCACCATTTCCCAGAACCCCCGTTACAGAGTAAATTTACATCCTTGTGTTCTGGAAGCGAGACAGCTTACTAACGACACAAATGTTCAGGCACTGCTTGTTTGTGCAAAATAATCATCATTTTAATAATAGTTTTATTTTTTATAGCATCGTTCTCAAACCGAAGGTCAATTTACAAAGTGCATTGTTCCACTGCATAGAAAGGGAGACTCAAAGGTCCTTCAGAGTTATTTCTTCTTGAATTTAAAGCATTCGTTCACCCCAAGTTTTTTACTCTATGTTGCTGTTGTTGTTGCTGTTATCATTATTATACCAATTTATAAATAGAATAATAATCAAGTTTCTTTTTGATAAAATGCATGTCATATCTAAACATGGAAGCTGGAGGTCTGACACAACATATTAACTTCACTTCTGATTTACATAACATGTTTTTTTTCACCAACCAGTTGTGATGCAGAGATCATTATACACCTTCTTATTACTTCAGTAGTCCTGACTGTACCATAGGAACTATATAGGCAAGCATCATGGCTCGTTTGTATATGTGTACTAGAGCTATGACTCAGGGTCTAAGATTCAGGGGCAAAGACTCAGGGGCTAAGACTCAAGGAATAAGATTCAGGGGCTAAGATTCATGAGCGAAGACTCAGATGCTAAGACTCAAGAGCTAAGACTCTAAGATTTAGGGGCTAAGACTCATGGGCTAAATGCTAGTCTATTTACTAGGCTGTCCACTAAACCTGAACTTATGAATATTAATTTAGAAAGGAAGAAACATATCAGAAATATTTAACTTTACAATAAAATAAAATGTTATTATTTTCCTGTTACATGTGTATGCAGTAAAAATATACCCTGAGCATACATATTTTTATACATACTTCTCATGGTTATTAACACTTCACAGTACAAAGGCAGTGATTGCACAGATTCTTTAATATCAGAGTACACATTTTCTTCGGCTCTTTATGTATAGTATATATAGTATATCTATTAAAAACGATGACTTCGATCGCACGGGGTCGTTAACGAAAGTAGGTGGCAGTGAACAAAACTCCCAAAAACAGACAGGCAAGCACATTCTGCGTCGCATTTAGACAGACGCATATCAGACAGCCAGCGCTTTTAACAGAGATGTAGCGTGGAACTGGAGATGAACGCATTAGCATTTACAGGCGCAGCGACAGCGCGACCGTCCGCCCCCCCCCCCCCCCCCCCCCCCCCCCCCCCCCCCCGCTGTTAATATTTCAGGGTTTCGCCTGGCTCCTCGCGGCATTGTTGTTTGTGTATGGTGAGTGACCTCCAAAACTGCACGATCCGCAGGATCACTGCTCGCGTCCCCCCCCCCCTCCTTTAAAATTCGACACCCGCGGAAGCCCCTGCGTTTGATAAGAGCGCAGCCTCATTAGTCACTTTCACACGGAGGACGGCGCGCGGAGGCCGCCGCCGCCGCCGCCCACGGAGAGAGCCGGAACGATTTGTACCCGCCTCGCAATCACCCAGATTCCGCGGCGCGACAGCTCGGCAAGGTTACAAAAATAAAAACGAACCAAAATCCTCCCCACCGCCATCACTTTCCCTCTCTAATGGAGAATATTTCCATCACCGTTACAGAAATGCACATATATATATATATATATAGCTGAAATATCTAATAATTAGAAAAAAATCCCTGCATTAATCCTGACCTGTATACCCACAGATATACAAATGTATAAAATACAGAAAATATATATTTTTTTAAATGAATAAAACTTTCTGGAGCAGGAAAGAAGAGGAAACCTGTTCTGAGAGGAGAGGAGGCAGACTTTTCTCTTTGGCAAACTGCCATTATTAAGCCCGCTTTTATCCAGTCGCGGGACTTCCTTATTTCATCCCGCAGACTAGCTTTACTTGACAGAATTCTGCTGCGGGGTTTGAAATGTAAAAAAATGAACACGTCAGTACTTGACGTAAAAAAAAAAAAAAAGCGCTATTAATAAAAAGGGCCGTCATCCTTCAGGCATATACTTTAGAAATAACGAGCAAATCTATTTAATTAGATATTGGTCAATTTACCTCATTTATGCAAATACACTTACTGATACACAGTTCGGCATTTATTAATCGTTTAATTGAACATTTAAATATATATTTGCATATTAATTACAGGGAATGCTGTGCGTATCTGTTCAGAGCTTCTGATCACTGACAAGTAATAATTCAGTAAAACAAATAGACGTCAGTGAGAAACAACTGTCAGTGATATTTTATAGCCCAGTGCAAGCACAGCCATGCTAATTACCTGTCATGATGTATTAAACTAATTGGCTAATAAGCCAATATGATTATCAACATTCATCTTGTGTCACAACGTGTTTACTTCTCACTTGGGTTGTCCTGTTGTCTGTAATGCGAATAGGACAACCCTACCCCCCACCCTCCCCTCCCCTCCCCTCCCACACACACACCCTACAGTAGCATCTACAGGTTACTATGGTATGTCTGTCACACAGGTCATAACAGTACACGGCAGTAATTATACACTCTCACGTCATTAAGCTGTCTCTTTCAGGGTATGCAGGACTGATTTACCTGTCTATATCAGTTTATATAGGAGTGATGTACCTGTCTCAAGGTATATAGGTTTACCTGTCTCAGGGTATATAGGAGTGATTTACCTGTCTCAGGGTATATAAAAGTAATTTACCCGTCTCAGGGTATATAGTAGTGATTTACCTGTTTCAGGGTATGTAAGAGTGATTTACCTGTCTCAGGGTATATAGTAGTGATTTACCTGTTTCAGGGTATATAAGAGTGATTTACCTGTCTCAGGGTATATAGTAGTGATTTACCTGTTTCAGGGTATATAAGAGTGATTTACCTGTCTCAGGGTACACAGGTGTGATTTACCTGTCTCAGGGTACACAGGTGTGATTTACCTGTCTCAGTGTACACAGGTGTGATTTACCTGTCTGGTCCTCTCCCTCAGTTCCCGGTCCTCGTAATGTGGGTGGTTAGTCAGGGTTCTTCCAGTGCACAGTTTGATCCCGGCTAGAAGCTGCATGCTCCCCGCAAACACAGCCTTCTTTGAGGTCTTGGAGCTTAAAAAAAACAAAAAAAAAAACATAACAGTTTTCCTTTTATTAAGTATCTTGCCTTAAAGTGCAATTAAACCGCAATTTAACAAAATATTAACGTTTTTCATCGTCTGTACAGAAGTCTCAACCGAAGCGTTATTAACCAATAAAACAAACCTCTTCTGAAATGATTTTGTGGTTCTGCAACGCTCTCTGCAAAGCCTCATACTGTGTACCGTGTGTGCAACGCTTACATCACATTGTTTTATTAAATGCTTTGCTATGGTTTCATTTCAGTTGCTTATGTTAAATGTTAAAACAGCCCAGAAAGGGTTAGCAACAGTTGCTAGCGGTTATATTTTAGAAAATACACGTATCCATGCGTACAGCAGGTCTAGTTTTTTTTTTCCTTTTTTTTTTTTTTGGTTAAAGAATGCCCGGTTGGTAATTTTAGATCAATTTAATTGAGCTCTTTACTGCTGGTAAAAGCTCGCTTCTGTAATGTCAATAAAATACGAAGAGAGGGTGAAATGTTTCTCTCCCCCTGCTTCACTGCAAACAACAGATGCTGTGGAAATAAAGATGAAGTTTTGCAGAGCTCCAAATGGAAAAAAGAAATAAAGACCAAAAATTAGCTATTTCCCGTAGCCTGAACACTCAGAATTGACTTGTTTTGCCTGAGACATCATGCACATAAATATAAATAATATGAAGTATTAGAACTAACGAGGTTTGCGTTTCTTCCTGTGTAGCAATTGCAGAGCTTTTATGAACTGGAAATGACAGATTTCTATGAAATCAATGAAGTTTTGATATTTTAAAGCTTCAGGTGAACTCATTTATCGTGCTAGTTAAGAGGCCAAAAATCATTAAACTGCAGTTTGCTAGCAATAAAACAGCTATTCATATTAGTAGCAATAATGAGATCCAGCTACATAATGACAGCTGAACACATAATATCCAATTAGCCCCAACCGTCAAAACTGTGTTAGCCAAATTGCCCTTAAAGCTGTATTTTTTGCTATATTTTTGCTTTTTTTTGTATTTTATTTTACTCCTTTACAATGTTCTTTTAAATGTTTAAAGCATATTTGATAAAGCATGTTTTGATAAGGCGTACATAAAAAAATTACACCACACCAAGACTAAGCATAGACTAAGCTTATCCACCCTTCTGCACAGTGCACAGTGCCAGAACAGTGGACTGTACAGAGATTTCTTCGTGGCTAGACACCTTGACATCCGATCACAGCTGCGTTTACCCAGTTTGCCTTCCCTGGCTGAGTTCAGGCACGGTAAGACTGACTCTCTGGTAAACCGTGGTTAATACAGGCACTCAACCAGCGCTGATGAGCCGTGCTCCTACTGGATTTCTCATTTGTACATCGGAAGAATCCGGTTCAAATCTGCGTGGATTAATTTATAACTCCTCCGATTTATAACTCCTCCGATAACTCCTGTCCAAACACGGATTGCCCCAGAATACGGCGATCAGCGGCAGGATTTTACAGAAAGAACAAACTCCAGAAGTGCTTTTCTGAGGGTTTGCGATACTGGAGAAGGAAACAAAGGGATTTACAACAAGGTACATAATGGCACCGCCAAGGGCAAAGTTGAAGGAATGACCATCAGTCATTCCTTCATGTACAATAAAGCCCCACCCTGTAAAACCATAAAGGGCTAAATCGATTCGGGACAGTTACCTGAACATCTGCCGCAAGCTTACACTGGCATCTTAAAAAATATGGACTTGTTACACAAGTATGACATCAGTGTGCAACTGGCATTTACAACGAAGTAAGTCCTACTGGTAACACGTGTAATTTCTTCACCCACAGAGATATAGTGTAACTGTTGCGTATTCACAGTGCGATGGCTCGCGTGTTTCCACACTGCCTGGGTGTGTAGGGTGGCTCTTGGGTTCATGAACAGGAGGAGGCTTGTGGGCGGAGCTTGAAAGAGCGGTCTTCAACAGAGGCAGACCTGTCCTGTGCCCGATTTAACCGTCTTTCTCCCATCCTAGACTGACTTGTGCGTCTGCTCACACTCCCTGTCGGTTTTGACTCGTCGCACATCTCACGCCAATTTTCCCACGATGCTTTTCACTCATCCCTTGCGCGTGCGTACAGAAGCAAGGGCCCACAGGTCTTCCACACCTCACATTTTCCCTCCGTTTTTTTTTGTAAATGTGGCTGCTGGTCTCCCTCGGGTGGCCTTCCCTCCGTCGTCACGGCTTCGCGAGCCAGGTTGTGACAACAATTAACAATTCATAAAGAACCCGCGGAAGTTATTACAGCACGCGAATATCTGAGCTTCATACGGTATGAGTGGTGATAAACAATTTGCTAGTTAGCACCGTCGCACACATTGTGGGGAAAAATGTGGTAATTGCGGTAAATTCGTTTTGAGATTCACTATCGCTTTTAAAAATGTATTTTGTACACAAAGTGTGAGTATTTAAACAGATAACAGGGGTGGGGGGGGGGGACTGAGAATTACAACAGTGCCACAGGTGCCATGGAAATGTGTGTACAAGCCCGTGAGGTGATATACACACCATTTTTTTTTCTTTGTATACAGCTTTTACATACCATCCTGTTGTTGCGGCAGCCACTAGCATCTCGTATAATTAACTATACATGTTGACATTAATTATTCCAGTAGCCAACTGCTTCCTTGTGAAGTAGACAGCAATGCTTTGAATGTAGTGACTGGTCTATTTTTAATGAGCCAAAAGCTATTGTATAGTTATATGTATAGTGACAGGCTATAGATAGATTAGGCTATATAAATAGTGCAGGCTATCCCAGGGGTTATCGGAATCCTGGCTACAAAACATGTGTATACTGGTTTTTTTCCCCAGCCAATCACTTTATTGATAGGTTCCAGAAAAAATTGTTAAGTGTTATCTCGCGATTTTCCCTCAAAAACTCAACACAAAGCAGATATGGCTTGCTGCTGCTTAGCACATTACAGAAAATAAAAACATCAGTTGATGTTCCATAAAATTCTGGGCTGTGAATATAGAACATTTGTTCTTCATGGCATACATAGCGTTTTTCACATAGCCTACTGTAATGTGGCCTTAAGTTCCTTAAATAGGTATTAAAATGTTAACAAATTAAGAACAATTAGCAGCTTGTTCTCAATTGAGAAGTCGCAATTATGGCTGTAACAGAAACCAGAATAAACCTTGGGTCGGCAGGACTCAACTGTGTAACCAAAAAAAGTTAACTTCATTATTTTGGGTGAAAAGAGTACAGAACACCATAAACGAATAGTAAAACAGAGTCTTCTCTTGTGTTATCTCTGTGCAGTACTGGACATTAGAAAACGCAAAAACGTTATTAAGTACATGACAATCTTCAAGAAAAAAAGTACAAAAAAGCAAAACAATGAGTAACATCAAATCCTCTTGTGTGCTACCTTTTTTATATTTTTAAAAGTTAGGTTAAAGGAAGCTACGATTAACTCAGACATGACTAACTATGGAACCTTCAGTCAGTTCAATGACAATAATACCAATCCATTTCCCCCCCCAAAAAAGCTATCTGGTTACCATGACAACAATACACACATTTCAGTCACCCACTTTGTAACGTGCTCTATCAGAGTGAAATGTGCCGTGTCGGAGTGAAATGTAGGCCACTCCGTATCGGAGTGAAATGTACTCTATCAGAGTGATTTAACACTATGGATTTTTGCGGTGGTACACTTGAAAATTAAAAACCGTTGGGCGAGAGTAGTCTGTGCTGTAGCAACGGCGAGTGACTGAGTGGCTACAGATTATCTTTTCATTGCGTACAATTTAACATCTCTGGCACTTACATGACACTAGAGAGCCCCAAAAAAAATTTTGATAAGCGATATTTGAGATGGATGCTACGGCAGAAAATGCTCCGCTTTCATTCCGATTTGCGATCTCTGCCGCCGTCGCCTCTCCTTCAAGCGGCAATTACCGTTGCCGCGTCGACGCTTTCGTGCGGAACCCGAGGCAGCACCTGCTTTCCCCCGGACAATAAAGAGCGCGCCGAATTATCTTTCCGGCGACCGCGGCTAGCCCCCTGTATTTCACATCAGGTCACATTTGCGTGCGTTTGTGTACAGTTTTGCGGCCACGCACAAAACGGGACCTCACAAAACCGAGACCGGTGCGCTTTTAGGCGATACTAATAGTTTCTCTCTTACATTTTTTTTCAAGGTCTTGGTTGTATTGAACTCCCAGAAAAGCCGATTGATTTTGTCCCAAAACATGGTAAAACATGTTTAGGTCCCATTAAGGAAAACCCACACAGTACCGTATTGGGAATTCCTGATATATATTCGTTAACAGTCAACATTTCAATTGAACTTTTGCTGAAGAATACATATGACTGAATGAAGCATCTGATATTTGATCAAACACATCTGCAATGACATATTCATGGTGATAATGACCACATCCTTCTTCATCTACCGCCAAAGTTTTATTTTTGTTAAAAATGTTTTGTTTTTTTTGTTTTGTTTTTTTAAAAATTATATTCCCAGCAACAGACTGAATAAAACCAATGCACTGCAAACGGACACAAGGATTTCATCTCCTTGCCAAGGACTGGGGGGGGGGGGGGTGGAAAGAGACAATTTTAATGAATAAAAATATAAATAAATAAAATCCAAAGGCTTTTGCAGGGCGTGTTTTCCGGGCTCTGGCAGAGACGCTAAAGGACGAGCTGAATGCTAAACTCCCCCCCCCCACCCCCCCGGCCCCCCCTGCACAGAGCCTGTTGCATCTTCTCTCTCCCCCTTCATTACATGCAGCTTTGGATTTGCCGGCTGGGGTCACCGTGGTTACGCTCTGATCCTCTGCAACCTTAATTGAGTGGTGCGCGATCCGTCTCTCGCCCGCAGACAGTGTTTAATTAATTTGGCAAGGGAGGGACGAGCTGGGCCCCTCCAACTCCCACTGCATGCGGACCAGGACACTAACGTACGCCCCCCCCCGTCCCCCCCGCCCCCCCCCCCCACACACACACCCTCCCAGAAGCACAGATACTGGGGAATGAGGTGGCAAGCGAGATTAGTTTTTGGATACGAAGAGCAAACAAAGAAACTGTTTACGGCGCGACCTTGTCTTGGGCGCGTGGGTTATCGTTCTAAAATGGAGGTGAAACTCGGACGATGTTTAATGCAGGGTAATGAGGAGGCAGCTGAATCTCATATCCAGGGCTCAGAGCCACCCGATCTGCAGTCTGCTCCGCCAGGACACAGCCAAGCCAACCGCTAACCGAGCGACACAAATATTTATGAACCACCAACTGAATGACAATAAAGTTACCACCTAGCAACTATACGGCAGCAACAAAATAATAATATTAAATATCTTTAATATACCTTGGCTATAAACGCTGGCTTGGCTATACATATGATATAAAAAATACAACAAAATGCCTTTCCAAAGCCTGCTATTGCTGTAAAATACACAGCGTGGAAAAAAACTTTTCACAATGATGTCAATCAATCATGCAAGCTGGCTGTAAACACCATCTAGATTAAACTCTCAATGCCATGGACACAATTCCCCCTGGAACTCTCATTGGTTGAACCATTAGGCTCCTGTCTCCTGATGTTCTCATTGGTTGAGCCACTGGACTCCCGTGGCAAGGCCAATACCGGCTTCCTGATCCAATCAAGCTTCAGTGATGCCTGACAGTGAAATGAGCCTGACCTTTGACCTTGTGTTAGGCCCATCGCAGTGATACATACTGAATATTTATGCAGGAAGCCCCGTACGCAGCTAATATCCAATTAAGTTTAGGATTTGTGAGATATGTTATGCAAATGTCACTGCATGCTGGCCTATACCCCCAGTGACATTATAAAATTGATTAACGGAGGCCAATTAATATTCAAGGGTTACAGCCTCATGCAAACGCTAGACAGACCATGATGTGCATCTGCCAGTATCTGTGTGTGTGTGTGTGTGTGTGATTGGGTTTGTGTGTGTATGTGTGTGTATTTGTGACTGGATTTGTGTGTGTGTGTGTACGCGTATTTGTGATTGGGTTGGTGTGGGTGCGTGTTTGTGTGATAGTGTTTGTGTGCATGCATATGTGTGTATTAGTGATTCGGTTTGTGTGTATGAGCGTGTGTGTACTTGTGAGTGTTTGTGTGTGCGTGTGTGTGTGTGTGTGTGCGTACCTGTGAGTATTTGTGTGCATTTATGGAAAAGAGGCCCTGCAAATGTAACAACCCAATACAGACCAGACTCCAAACCTTATCAGCGACTGTGTCTTTACATCTTTTATCTCTACATATCACAGCAAAATTAATTTCCTTATCCAGCGCTGCATTTTGAGTCACAGCAGCCCCATTAAGGAAAACCCTCATCAGCTTTAAATATTACTGCAACACCAAAGACACCACCAACCCGGGGAAGGCGCACACTGCACCGTTTACCTCCATCGATTTCACTCCTAGCTCGTGCCCTGTCCCAAATGAACAGGACCCACAAAACACCTTACCCTAGACCCCCGGATCGGTACACTACTTTGACACGGTATGATTTTGGGTGAAATCAATGTGACGGCAAAGACAACTGTGGATCGCCCTGGTCCGTTTGACACAGAATAAATAAAAGCAAGGATCAGAGACAGTCAAACTGATCTGAGATCATTACACTCCTTCTTACACAGAATGAGCCAGGATACAATTAAGGACGATGTAAAGTGATCCTGGAACAGGGATGCGCAAACTCGTTCAGCGATGACCACAACGTATCAATCCATGCTTTTCCGCGACCCCAAACCTATGTCGTTTTCATTAATAACAATTAATCGACAATAAATTAAGCCGCGGACCTTCATAATACGCAAAAGCTAAAGGAAAGGACGAAGTTAGCAGGCAATTAATCAGAGAAAGCACAGCTGAATTAACAGAACTTAAGGCTGCAGTGAAGCGTGGGATAAACCCGCAGGATAAAACAAAACATTTCTTCTCATTAACATTACGGTCATCCTCAGTGAGTCTTTTTAATGGGACTTAACAGCCACTTAGCCATTTTCCAGTGGGGAAGATTAGCTAATATTTCAACGCAAGCAATGTTTCAACAATGTTTTTTTTTGTCAAAAGCACAAAAAAGACCATCGGATCACAATGATTAGCTAAAGCTTTTAACTTACGCTGTACGACCAATAAACAAGTTAATCAGGTAGAATCAGTATCTCGTGGAGTGCAGGGAATGATGCACCAGTCAACTTCAAAGCAGGCTTTAAAATACACTGTCAAATTCCATTCAATATAAAATGTGTTTTACCTCATTAAAATTTTTCTATTTTGCACATATTTGTACAAACACAGAATACCATTAACGAATACTAACGTTTTTTTTTCCCAAACAGGCCTAATTGCACTGCAATGTTGTTGTAGTCTACACGACGCCACAGCCAAAGTCTGGCTGGCCGATTCACGGTTTACGCACCGCTGGCCTGATAGACAAGAACGTGCTAGCCAAGCGAGAGCGCGTCAAGGACAATTATTACTAACGCCGGCTAAAGGATCTAATTGGCCGGATAGCACCAGCGCCGGTTCGCCCCTGGTTCATATCACAGTGAGAAGCTTCACACGGGAACACGGAGAACGTGTTCAGCTGTCATTCATGCGCTTATCGGGAAACGCAGCGAAAACGTCAGGTGGCGTAAAATGTCAGGTGGTGTAAAATGTCAGGTGGCGTAAAATGTCAGGGCTAATTAAGCAATTAAAGCCAGAAGTTGGTTTGAAAACCAGAAATGGATGCATTACATTACATTACATTACAGGCATTTGGCAGACGATCTTATCCAGAGCGACGTACAACAAAGTGGATGCGGCCCTCGTCTCCCACCTCTGTTTCAAAAAGAGACATTTTGGGTTGCGGTGATGACCCTGGATCGCCTTGGGTGGGGCGGGACCCTGACCGGACGCCTTTGACTGATGGCGACGTCACCTCAGGACAAGCCGCTGGGACGGGGAATGAAGTGACGGGTCTGGGGTACGCTGCCCCCCTGTGGTCACTCAGGACAGGCGCGGGTCCACGTGAACCGGTCCCCGGCTCTTGCTCACCCGCACTCGGTTCCCACGGGAACGCCAGGCCACCAATGAGAGAGCCAGCTCAGCCCAGCGCAAAAAAACCACAAGCCAACCGCCGGCAGGTATCGGCAGCAGAGCTTCGACCGGACTTCGCCAGACGCGATCGCAGCCGCTGAGACCCATCGACCGGGCCGAGCGGAGCACAGCTGGCGTGACTTTAGCCCGCGGTACCGGTCGTTCGCGGTACCGCAGCCCGCTAACCGCGAGGCTTTCCCAAGAAGCGCCGCGAGAAGAGACGCCACAAAACGACGTCACACCGGCAAGGTTTCTCAGCCGCCGGTGAGCGGGAGAGGAAGAGCAGAGCCGTCTGCGAAGCCCCGACTTCACACACAGAAGTCGCAGAAACAAAAGCGTCTGCATCTGCGTGTGTGTGTGTATGTGTGTGTGTGTGTGTGTGTGTGTCTGTGTGTGTGTGTGTGTGTGTTTGGGCAACGGCTGTAAATCTCCACCCAGCTCATTTGGGTTTTTTTTAGCTGAAGTCCCCAGCACAAACCAAAAAAAAACCAAAAAAAAAACTAATTTACATTCCCCACTCAAAAACAGGCCCGCGCTGTGGAGAGGGAGCAGAACGAGCTCCGGAGCGGAACGCCAGGCTGATAT
This sequence comes from Anguilla anguilla, assembly GCF_013347855.1. Classification (NCBI taxonomy): domain Eukaryota; kingdom Metazoa; phylum Chordata; class Actinopteri; order Anguilliformes; family Anguillidae; genus Anguilla; species Anguilla anguilla. Next base: position 58,930,448 of record NC_049205.1, read on the forward strand.
TAATCACCTGGCGAAAGGAAGGGCGTTAAACGCGAGGCAGGTGACGCCAAAAGCCGCGGCGAGTCCTACGTCTCTGCCAGGCCTTCTGACAAAGACACAGGGCGCGCAGCTAATGGAAAAATTCCGACGGAGTCAACGTTCGCGCGGACGTAAATCGCTCTCCGCGAACGCTCCCCGAACGCGGCCCCCGCGTTAGGACAATACAGGGAAATAAGACGCCGGTGGCTTTTTTTAAATTCCCATCCATTTTCAGAGGATTGGGTACTCTCTCCCGAGCCCTCGCCCCTCTCCCAAATCGGATTTGCGCGCAGGGGGAACCGCCGTCGTTTCGCAGCCTTTTCGGTCCGTTCGGAGCGCGCGGAAGAGGCGAAGCCCGATCGGGGGGAAATTTATTTACGGCGCCTTCGATCGCGCGGGTCCGGCGGTTCTGCCGCTCTTGCTCCACAGGCGGCCTCTCCTGGCACTGCCACCGCCACCGCGGCACCGGCACCCGGGCCGCTTCCAGATCCCCGGAGCCTCGGTCACGCTCCAAATCCAGCCCCGCGTTCACACGCGCCGCACAGCACAAACCGCTAGCTGTTTCACGGAATTAACCGCGCGATTCCAATGGAATTAACTGCGCGATTCCGACGGAATTAACCGCGCGATTCCGACGGAATCAGCCAGAGAATTCCGACTGAATCAACAGCAGAATTCCGTCACTTAAAGTATATTTATTTAACACGCGGGGAGCGGATCAAATGTGTTCTACACGCAGCTAACCCCCCCCCCCCCACCCCCCCTCCTCTCCCCTGTTCCCGGACGGAAGGGAAGGAAACCCACCTGATCCAGGTCATCAGCTCCACCGTGTCCGGGTCGTAGAACTCCCGAAGCTCCGAAACTTCCTCCATGAGCTTGGGCCAGAACTTTGGATGCGGCAGGGGAAGCGGGGGAAGAAAGGAGCAATGAACACGAGGAGAAAGGGTCTCTGGGCACGAGAGAGCCATGCGAATCAGTAGCATCGCTAAGCGGAGGCAGCTTAGCAAATCAACAAGACAAGACTGCGCCATGCGTCTGCACTGGGCCTGTTTCTGACATGTACATGACTAACGCACCGGGCCTGTTTCTGACATGTACATGACTAACGCACTGGGTCTGTGTACATGACTAACGCACTGGGTCTGTGTACATGACTAACGCACTGGGCGTCGATGCTGAAAGACGGCGATCCAACCTCCTCTGGTCATTCATGGAAATTAAATAATGGCTGTTCACGTACTGATTGAACAGTAGTGCACGACCAGTTGTGTTCACCAGCAGAGATCGACTGATTGATTGATTGATTGATTGATTGATTGAAATTCTTTATTGATCATTAAAATACAAGTGGCCCCTCTAGCCACAGATGCCCCAGATACAGAAATCATCAAAAGGATAAAAACACAATGAAGCCCAAATGCTTATTTCCATAACAGTGGATGCCTCACCTTGTAATAAAGAAAAGCCAGAATAACAATCGGGATGGTGTATCTGATCAGCCTTAGCTAAGGAAAAAAAAAAGCATAATGAGAATAAGAGTACACAAAATGAAAAACACACCATTTAAAATGATCATCCTTTCATTTAAAAATGCCTTTTCACTTGAGTTACGTAAACTGTCACAACATCGCCATCTGGTGGCAGCATATGGTAATTTGTTTTATTGTGAAGCTTCAAAGCCGCGCACTCAATAGCGAACCTCTCAGAAAGGAGTGCGCAGTACCTTTTGACACTACCCGAGGCACAATGCTACGGATCACAAGTTATCTGAGCACTGAAGGCTGGCAGCATCACTAGCACGGATGCAGTCAGTGAACATGGAGAAGGACCAGAGAAGGTCTTCTGTTTACCTTTGTCTGAGAGTGACAGCGGATCACCCTGAGGTAGAGGCCCCACAGCTCCTTACCGCATACGCCATAGGCCGCGAAGGCGCACATGTGACCTGTCCAGAGGTATTTCATTCTATGGACAGAGAGAGAGATAGAGAGAGAGAGAGACAGGGCAGGGAGAGAGAGAGAGAGAGAGAGAAGAGGAGGGGTAAGGGGGAAAGAAATAAAAAAGAGAAAAGAGGGGGGAGGGAGAGAGAGGGGGGTGAGGGAGAGAGAGAGAGGGAGGGAGAGCCCGAAAAGAATGAGAGACAGAGGAGAGAGAGGGAGAGTGTGGAGAGAATGAGGGAGGAGACAAGAGAGAGAGAAAAGCAGAGGGAGAGGGACACGGAGAGTAAGAGAGAAAGAGTGACGGTAAGCGAATGAGAAACATGACAGAGCCGATTTGTCAGGGCTGCTCGCACCGATCGCTCCATCACACACTCCAAATTTCATCATCCGCATTCTAAACGGGAACGAAGGAAACCTACCTCATGGTGCTCAGCGCAAGGACACCGAAACACACGGTGTGCAGCAGATTATAAGATACGTCTGGCCCAAGGCCGATTATCTCCTCCTCTCTCTGTGAACGAGCGCCGCTCGAACCGCTGAAAGGGAAAATGGAAGAAATGCAACCATTATAACTGTAACTGCGGTAAGAGTAACAGCAAATGGGCAAAACAACTGCACGCAGGCACGCATGTACTGTATGCTGAGCGGAGCGCTGTATCATATCTGGATATGTGTTGGCAGATGATTGTGATTTGATGTTATTTTCTGAGATGTTTGGGGAGAGGCTGGGCCGCTTCAGGACTGAGGTTTTAGTGAGTAGTGCCTGTGCAATCAGGAGGCCCAGATGAAAGATAGCGTATGATGGCTGGGAAGTAATTTTACAGCAAAATACAGCCTCTCTGAGAATTGGAAGATAGTCGGTAATAAGAGTATTGCAGCACCTGTGGAGAGTCAGAGAGTGTAAAAGCATCTGTGTTCAGAGCAGCAGTGTGGAGCAGTGTTCAGAGCAGCAGTGTGGAGCAGTGTTCAGAGCAGCAGTGTGGAGCAGTGGTCAGAGCAGCAGTGTGGAGCAGTGGTCAGAGCAGCAGTGTGGAGCAGTGGCCAGAGCAGCAGTGTGGAGCAGTGGTCAGTGCAGCAGTGTGGAGTAGTGGTCACAGCAGCAGTGTGGAGCAGTGGTCAGAGCAGTAGAGTGGAGCAGCGGTCAGAGCAGCAGTGTGGAGCAGTGGTTAATGCAGCAGTGTGGATCAGCACTTAGAGCAGCAGTGTGGAGCAGTGTTCTGAGCAGTAGAGAGGAGCAGCGGTCAGAGCAGCAGTGTGGAGCAGTGGTTAGTGCAGCAGTGTGGATCAGCACTCAGAGCAGCAGCGTGGAGCAGTGTTCCGAGCAGCAGTGTGGAGCAGTGGTCAGCGCAGCAGTGTGGAGCAGTGGTCAGAGCAGCAGTGTGGAGCAGTGGTCAGTGCAGCAGTGTGGAGCAGTGGTCAGAGCAGCAGTGTGGAGCAGTGCTCAGAGCGGCAGTGTGGAGCAGTGTTCCGAGCAGCAGTGTGAAGCAGTGTTCCGAGCAGCAGTGTGGAGCAGTGGTCAGAGCAGCAGTGTGGAGCAGTGGTCAGAGCAGTAGTGTGGAGCAGTGGTCTGAGCAGCAGTGTGGAGCAGTGCTCAGAGCAGCAGTGTAGAGCAGTGCTCAGGGGACTCATGGTAAGATGGTTGGGAGTGTCTGGGTTCCACCAGGGCGTACCTCAGGTTCCGTAGCCCCACCATCAGAAGCATTAGCAGGAGCACGCTGAGAGTGCAGAGGTAGGGGTACACCATCAGCGTCCCCGCCAGCCGCTCAAAGGTGTCCAGGGGCAGAAGGCCAAACGCCTCCTCACACAGGTACAGGTTGGCATCGAAATCTCTGAGGAAGAGGAGATCACAATGAGAGACGAGGTCAGAGGTCAAGGCAGCGGCCAGGTTGCACAACTGCAGCACCCTTTCAATGCATCGACAGAGTATGCTACTCCCACAGCAGGAGAAGGGAAACCACATCAACAGGGTAACTGACCAATGACAAAAGCCTTCTTACATGCAGGAGACCAATCAACAGGCAAGCAATGGCCAATGACAAAAGCCTTCTTACAGGCAGGAGACTAATCAACAGGGTAGCAATAGCCAATGACAAAAGCCTTCTTACAGGCAGGAGACCAATCAACAGGGTAGAACTGGCCAATGATAAACGCGCTCTCAGACGCAGGGGGCGGTGAGCACACCCACCTCGTGGAGCCAAAGCCGAACTTGGCCTTGATGAACTTGAAGATGTGCTCGTCCGATCTCAGCTGCAGCGCGGTCTGTGAAGGGGGAACGGATCGCCATGTCAACGGCCACACCCCATCGGCGGGTTTACTGGGAGGGGTGCAGTGGCGGGACTGAGGGAAAGCCTTGGGACGGGGGGGGGTCGGGTGGGGGGGGGGGGGGGGGGGGTTACCTTGGTCAGATAGTTGAGGGTGAAGGTCAGGCTGAGGACCAGCACAGTGTGCAGCAGCAGTTTGGCGAGGCGCAGCAGCAGCCCTCCCGTCCTCAGGCCCCTCTGCCAGGATCACAAACAGCCCAGGTGAGCACGGGCCAGAGCGCAGCAGCGCCCTCTAGTGGATCCCCGCACACCTTCCCCACAGGGCTGCCAGATTTTGGAATTGATCAAAACCAGATGCCCACAGCTGGAAGCGTAATCGTAAAGGTTGTCAGGAACTGTTGGCCTGGAGGGAGGGGGGGGATCTATGGGAGGGCCCCTTCTGATCACTACTGGTAAATCTGCATTCATCAATAAATCATAAATGGCGTCATTAATGCATTAATGGGTGGGGGCGGGGCTACGACCACCCCAATATTACCAAACAAGCCCCAATAATAAAGCATGATGAATGATGATGAGAAAATTAATATCACAAAGAACGGGGATTTCCTGCTGTGATTGGGATCAGTATTCTGAAGTATTTTCCCCACCACCAGAAATGAGCAGTTCATCACAGTTGTTCATTTAATAAAGTTTTTGGTGCCCCGCCAAAACCCCTCTAGAGGGCTGTAATTCTCAGGATCTATGCATTTCACCACCCCCCCCCCCACCCCTCCCCCCCAACCCACCCAATATTCAAACTAAAGTTATGCCCTTGCATAAACGTTTGTCCTTCGTTGTGACTTACATTTAAGTGCAAGTGAGAAAGTGATTTTCCTGCTCAACAAACAGTTTGGCAAGTTGAGCAACCACCAAGATGAGCCCCCCAAAACGGTGTTCGTGAAGAAAAGAAAAAAACAGAACAGATGCCTGAACGTGTTTGTGTTAAGTCAAAGCTAAGGATTAATGCCGATTGAATATCAGGCCTGTGTCTCTGACGTGTGTTTGCTCATCTTGGCCGATTCACGGTGCTGGCTTACACTGCGCTCACCGTCTGTTTACACAGCTGTGTGTTCACTGGAGGAGTGCGGGTGAAGTACCCGTTCAGAAAAGTACCGCAGCGAAATCCCGCTTCCTTCACCAGAACGCCACACTGTCACCACACCCACCGTAAAGGCTCATTTATACCGTGCCACACGACACTCTCAAAAACTGCTGAGACAAAAATGAAGGGTTCGCATGAAGTTTGGCATTTGTAGTTTTGCAACGGCCTGTGTGGAGGGTTCTGTTGTCTCTATGGTAACGAGATGCCAAACACTTGACCATTTTTTTCCCCCACATTTGCACATTTGTCCAATCGCACTGCATCACAATCTACTGATAAGGTGCGATTCTCATTACAGAGTGTGACAAAGTATGACGTGTCCTCAAAATAACCGAGATTATAGAGGCACGCAAAACTTGGAAAAAAATACCGTGCAACACATTTTTTCAATTGAAAACATGTTATTTTTGTCAAATGATACTAGTCAGAAGTGTTGAGCAATGAAGTATAAATTAGGCTTAACTTAAACAGAGCAGGGATAGGGACAGGATATCAGTGGTCCATTTACAGAAGAGATTCAAGTTAAGGTTAATTTAACTTTTCTGAAAAGGTCCTTTTCTCCAACCCCCAGCCTATGCTAGTTACCCTAGGTCAGTTAATGGTAGGGTCGACAGCCACGTCATCTCCTTTACCGCTGAGCGACAGACAGACTTTATCTGACAGACCTGTGGCTCTGAGATCGAAGCCCCACAGGTGCGGCTGACCTGGCCTTGGCGACGCCGCGGCTCCGCCCTCACCTGAAAGCGCCTGACGAAGAGGGCGGCCACGATGAAGCTGAGCACCAGGGAGCCGAGGATCATGGGATTGCAGAACTGCAGGGCCCACACCGACAGGAGGCTGGAGGCCTGCACCAGGTAGAGCGACGTCACCTGCCGTGTGGACGGGAGAGGGGTGGGGTGGGGTGTGGGGCGGGGTTACTGCCAAAGTCTCTCAGAGAAACAGCACCTCTGTCAACATTTAAACATCAGCTACAACCAAGAGCCCTCACGGTACGACCAACGCACCGGCCAGAGTTCCAAAACAAACAGCACGGATAAAACAAGGGAACATCCAGATCATTTTCACAGCCTTAGGC